>NW_006924306.1:0-1312 GCF_000298275.1 Orycteropus afer afer
GGAACGTGTTCAGTGCAGATCAGTGAGTAAGCACAAGCCCGCCTTTGTCAGTGTGACTGGGTCATAGAAAAAAATGAAAATAAAAAATCCTTGAATCAAATGAGAATGAGAACATAGCATACCAAAATCTTTGGGAGACAGCAAAAACAGTGATCAGAGGCCAATTTATAGCAATAAATGTACACATCAAAAAAGAAGAAAAAGCCAAAATAAATAACCCAACATCTTTAACAATTAGAAATAGAAAAAACAAAAGACTACAGTCACCAGAAGAAAGACATAATAAGATTTGAGCAGAAATAAATGAAACAGAAAATAGAAAGATAATAGAAAAAATCAACAAGACTAGAAGTTGGTTTTTTGAAAATATTAATAAAATAGACAAACTACTTGCAAATTTAACAAAGAGAGGGAAAGAACACAAATAACATGAATAAGAAATGAATTGGGTGATGTCACACAGAAATTAAATGGATAATACCAGGATACTATGAAGAACTATACTCCAACAAATTTGAAAATCTAGAAGAAATGGACAGATTTCTAGAAACCTACAAGTTACTTAAACTAACACAGACTGAGATAGAAATTTGAATAGACCCATAACAAAAGAAGAAATTTAACAGGTTATAAAAAAAATTACCAGCAACAAAAAAACAAAAACAAAACAAAATGCTGGCCCAGATGGTTTCACAGGAGAATTCTACCAAACGTTCAGAAAACTGACACCAATCCTACTCAAACTATTTCAGAACATAGAAAAGGACAGAATCCTCCCAAGTTCATTTTATGAAGCAAGCATAACCTTGATATCAAAACCAGGCAAAGACATCACTAAAAAGGAAAACTACAGACTAATATCCTTCATTAATATATATAGATGTAAAAATCTTCAACAAAATACTAGCCAACAGACTCCAACAATATGTCAAAAAAATAATACATTTCGAACAAGTGGGGTCATACCAAGTATGCAAGGATGGTTCAACTTTAGAAAAACAATCCACATCATCCATCACATAAATAAAACAAAGGAAATGAGCCACATGATCATATCAATTGATGCAGAAAAGGCATTTGATAAAATCCAACACCCATTCCTGATCAAAACTCTCAGCAAAATAGGAACAGGAAGGACATTCCTCAATATAGTAAAGGACATATATGCAAAACCAACAGCCAACATTATACTCAATGGAGAGAGACTGAAACCTTTCTTCTTGCAAACAGGAAGCAGACAAGGATGCTGTCTATTACCACTTCTATTCAATATTGTAGAGCTCTGGTAGCATGGTGCCTAAGGCACTTGACT
>NW_006924306.1:2417-3903 GCF_000298275.1 Orycteropus afer afer
AAAGCTATATAGTTCCTCAATAAAAAATTAGGGGCAAATTTAGGGACCCTAATTTATGGCATGGGAGCTCTGGTAGCATAGTGCCTAAGGTACTTGACTGCTAACCAGAAGGCTGGCGGTTCAAACTCACCAGCCACTCCTTGGAAGGAAGGTTGCGCAGTCTACTTCTGTGGTGATATTGCCTCAGAAACCCAAGGAGAGGTCGCCATGAGTCGGGTCCAACTCAAGGGCAAATAACAACAACAATTTATGGCATAAATAGACTATCAAGCATAACCTGAAATTCACAAATAGCAGAAAATAAACTAGATGAATGAGACCTTCTAAAAATTAATTTTTATGTGCTCCAAAAGACTTCTCCAAAAGAATCAAGAGAACCTACAGATCAGGAAAAAAAAATTGTCAATGACATATCTGACAAGGGACTTATCTCTAAAATTTATAGAAAACTCCAAAAAGACAAACAATCCAATTGAAAACTGGGCAGAAGACATGAACAGACACTTCACCAAAGAGGATATGCAGGTGGCCAACAAACACATGAAGATCATGTGTTCACGATCATTAGCCATTCCAAACACCAAAAACCAAACTCACTGCCATTGAGTCAATTCCTACTCATAGTGACCCACTTTGGGTTTCCAAGACAGTAAATCTTTATTATTATTATGATGATTATGCTTTAGGTGCAAGTTAATACAGCAGAGTTTGTTTTATTTCCAACATTTCTTGTACATTTGTTTTGACTCCCTAATTTCCATCCCCAACCCTAACCCACTCTCCTCACCTCCCTACCCAGTAACCACCACCACCCCCGTGCCACTCGTAGTTATGCACTCCCATGTGTCCTGCATTTCCTCTATGTGAATGTTGCCCCTCTGGTGTCCCGTGGCTCATTGCACCAAGGGATGCATCTCCATAGAGTATGTGGGTGCATCACCCTGGGTTAAGTGGACTGTATGTACATCTTATTTACTATCAGCTAAGAGCCATGGTGAGTTTTATTCCAGGACCAAAGTGTATCCCAGGGCCATAGTATTGGGGGTCCCACCAGACTCCATCTGACCAGTAATTCTGGTCATTATTGTAATTTTCAATTTTGTTCCATTTTTTTCCTCCCGCTCTATCCAAGGCCTCCAGTTTTGATCCTTTCCCATGTGATTGACATTGGTAGCCAGGCACCATCTAGTTTTCTGGTCTCAAGGTCCATCCTGTCCTAAGGTTGATTGCTTCCAAATGTCCTTTTTTTTGGGGGGGGGCACTCTTCTTTGCTTCTGATGTTAGGAGACCATTAGCTAGCTGCATCTTAGATGGCCACTTGGAAGCTTTTAAGACCCCAGTTGCTACTCACCAACGTAGGTTGTAGGACAAAATTTTTATGTATTTTATTGTGTCAATTGAGTCAGATGTCCCCCAATACTATGGTCCTGAGTCAGTAGATCCATTGGATCTCTCTCCCACAGGGTCTGACTGTCTGTGAGGGATT
>NW_006924306.1:4757-7223 GCF_000298275.1 Orycteropus afer afer
GACAAAGTGTATGTGAACTGCTGTATGGAAAGTGAATTTGCTCTGCAAACTTCCACCCAAATCACAATATATATATATATTTGTCTTTCTGCGGTTGACTTATTTCACTCAGCATAATGTCTTCCAGGCTCATCCACGTTGTGAAATTATTCAAGTATCCTTCATTGTTCTTTAATGTAGCATAGTATTCCATTGTATTAAGGTAACATAATTTGGTTATCCATTCATCCGTTGATGGGCATTTAGGTTGTTTCCATCTCTTTGCTATAGTGAATTGCGCTGCGATGAACACAGGTGTGCATTTGAATGTTCATGTCTTGCCCCTTACTTCTTTAGGATATATTCCTGGTAATGAAATTGCTGGGTCAAATGGTATTTCTATTTTCAGTTTTTTAAGGAAATGCCATACCATTTGACACAATGGTTGTACCATTTTACAATCCCACCATCAGTGCAGAAGAGTTCCAATCTCTCCACAACCTCACCAATATTTGTTATTTTCTGTCTGGTTGAACTTTGCTATTATTGCTGGGGTGAGATGATATCTCATCATTGTTTTTATTTGCATCTCTCTAATGACTAAAGATAGTGAGCAATTCCTCTTGTGTTTGTTGGCTGGAGGTGGTATATCTTTATGAAAGTAGATTGCCCAGTCTTCCTTCTGCAGAGTGGCTGGTGGGTTTGAACCACCAACTTTCTGGTTAGCAGTCAAATGCCTTAGGCACTACACCACCAGAGAGAGATGCAAATCAAAACAGTAATGAAATACCATCTGGCCCCAGCACCAATAACAATGTTCAACAAGACAGAAAATTAGTTCATTATTGTAAAAATTCAAGGAAACCTTTATATATGGAAGGAAACTCTCTTTGTTGATTACCAGCTGTGGAATGGAATGAGAGGGAACACTGCAAAAAAAAAAAAAAAATCTCAGGGCAGTCATCTCAGGGGTACTGCAGTTTCAACCATTACAGTCCTTTTTGTCTTTTTTAAAATAGGAATTTGAGGTTCTGTTCCACATTTCTCTCTCATGCTATCAGGGTCCATCTATTGTGGCCTTGATTAGAAAAGAAGTAGTAGCATCTGGGCACCATCTAGTTCTGGTTCAGGGTACATGAGGCCTTGGTTCAAGTATATTATTTGTTCTGTAAACTAGTTTCTTCTCTGAGTCTGGTATTCTTCTTTCCCTTTCACTACAGATAGAGCAAATAGTTGTATCTCAGATGGCTGCCTGCAAGCTTTTGAAACCTCAGACATGCATTTTTAATGGAAAATGTTGCTGATAATTGTAGATTCACATGCAAATAATAATAATAATAATAAAAACACTCTTTACCATTGAGTCAATTCAACTCATAGCAACCCCTCCCTGGGTTTCTGACGTGGTAACTCTACTGAAGTAGATTGCCCGGTTTTCCTTCTGAGGAGTGGCTGGTGGGTTTTAACAACCAGCCTTCAGGTTAGCAGTCAAATACCTTAGGCACTATGCCACTAGATTCACATGCAGTTGTAAAAATAATACAGAGAGATCTCATGTATCATTTATCTAGTCTCCCGCAATAGCAACATCTTGAAAAACTACAGTACAATAATGCAACTAGGATACTAACATTGATATGCTATCTTATTCAGATTTACTTTCTACGTGTGTGTATTTATTACTATAAAATATTATCATATATGTAGATTTTTGTATATATCTTCACAGACAATATATAAAATAGTTCTATCATCATAAGGATCCTTCATATTGCCTGTTTTCCCCCCACTCTTCCCTCATCTATTCCCAACCCTCGGTAACCTCTAAACTGTTGTTCATTTCTATAATTGTATAATTGTATCACTTAAAAATTATGTAAATGTTAAATTAATGAAACTATACAGTATGTAACCTTTTAGTATTGGCTTTTCTACACTCAGTGTGCTCTTGAGATTCATCTGTGTAGTTTTTGTTTGTTTTAGTTTGATTTTTATTGCTGAGTAGTATTGCATGATATGGTTGTACCACAATTGGTTTGTTTAACCACTTACCTGTTGAAGGATATCTAGGTCATATCCAGTGTTTAGCTATTAGAAATAAAGCTTCTGTGAACATCTTTATGCAGATTTTCATTACTATAGCTATATCTTGTTATTGTCATATGCTGTTGAGTTGAATTTGATTCATAGTGACCTCATGTGACAGAGTAGAACTGCTCAGTTAGGTTTTTCTTTGGGTGTAATCCTTACAGTAGTAGATTAGTAAGTCTTTCTCCAACATAGTTCTGGGGTATGTTTTAACCACTAACCTATCAGTCAGAAGCTGAACACTTAACTCTTGGTGATACCAGGTCTCCTATAGCTATATATTAGGTAGGCTTCATTATCAAGTACACCAAGCAATTCTTTTTAGTAAAGTGACTCTATTCCTTCCATCTTCCTTATTTTTTTTTTATTATAGTTTTTATTTATTTATTTATTTATTGT
>NW_006924306.1:8054-11384 GCF_000298275.1 Orycteropus afer afer
GTTGACAAATAAAATGGCACAGTCCCAATGTTACCAAACCACATGGCAGGCCATTAATTCAAGTCCATTGTAAGTCCCAATGTCAGCAGAGCATGGCAGGCTGCTGAACAACGACACATTTACGTGCAGGTTCCAAGCATGTCACAAGCTATAGACCATTTTCCAAGGCCTCTGCTTAAATGCAGGAAGCAGACCACATTCCCTAAGGCAGCTATTCAGCTACTCACAATAGATTCCACCATGGAGTTGATTACCAGTCTCATCATGGGAAATACTACATCCAGCTGCCCAGTTACTCAACCAGGTCCAGCCAAGTTGACACACAAGCTAATCCACTACACTGGTGAGAAACAAAGCTCCAGAAACTGACAGAATATACCAATTGAGATGTTTCAACAAAATGATGCAATGCTGGTAGTGTTCACTTGTCTATGTCAAGAAATTTGGAAGACAGCTAATTGGCCAAGTGACTAGACAAGATCCATATCATGCCCATTCCAAAGGAAGGTGATCCACCAGAATGTGGAAATTCTCAAACAATATCATTAATATCACACACAAGTAAACGTTTACTGAAGATAATTAAAAAAATGTGGAGAGAAAGCACCACACCAGAGAACCTGCGGCCACTCCATGGATCTACCTTCCGCACCTGCTTTTATCAGTAAACTTGGGACTGCTGGGAGGGAGCTGAGATTTCTCTGGCTCCAGGTAATGCTGAAGTGTGGGAGCAGAGAAGAGAATAAAGCCACACGTGGATGGTCCTGGGACGAACTCCTGTCGTGGATTGGGACAGTTATGCTAGTTCAGCTTTTTGGCACAAAGGGGCCTGGAGAGTGGGATTTTGGCAGCTGTTTGAACCTGGCAGAAAGTGGCAGCCCCCTAACAATTGGAGTCTTTGCTGAGCTTCAATTGTGGGCCAGCGAGTAACAGTATAACGTCATCATTAGCAGCCTACTCAAAGCCCTAGAATCCAATCCTGACAATTTCGAGCTTTTCATTGTTCTCTCTTCTCTTTCCCTCCACCTACACCCTGCCTCATCCAATAGAAAAACCACATTGAGCCACCATAACAACTGCTGGCTCCAGTCCTAAACTCTCTTTACGACAGAGATCTGCATCCACATTCCACACAGTGATTCCATCATCACAAAGAAAACCACAGAACAACCCAGTACACCTGAATTAATAGCCAAAAAATAAAATACACCAGTTCCACCTTTTCAAAATATTAAATCATAAAATCAAGGCAAAACAAATCAATATATAACAGTTAAAGACAACTTCAAAAGTCTAGGAAACAACAGGCAACCTCAATTCAAATAAACAAACAAACAAAAACAGGATAAGAAGTAGAAGTAAAATCGCAAACAAAAGTCTCATAAAACACAGAGGAGGACGGGGCAATAGAACTATCTGAGAAGGATGGGATGTTTATAGAGCTCTACAAGAACTTAAGGAAACCCCAAACAGAAGCAAGGAACACAGAGACAGTACCCTGGAAGAACTCAGGAAAACCACACAACAACAAAATAACAAGATCAATGCACAATCAGAACTCATACAAAAAAAAAGCACTGAACATCAGCCTGTATGAAGAAAAATCAGAAGAAAGATTTAAGAGAAATGTGGACTTCCAGTAAGATGGTGGAATAGGGAGAAAGACTGCACAGACCCTCTTCAACAAAGAAAAGGGAAACCAATTAACACAGGCAAAGAAGATAATCTTGGATCCCTGAGCCTTGAAGGGAAGTATATAGAAGTGGACTAAACCCCAACTGGTAGAAGAATTTGCATGAATAAACCAAAAAAGGAGACATACAGAGTTGCATGCTGGCAGTGATCCTGAGCAAGCCTGACGGCACGGCACAGACAGCTTGGAGAGTGCCAAGTGGTGGTAGGACCTAAAAATTAACCTAAAAATCAGTCCTACTATTCAGAGACTGCATGGAGGACTGCTCTGGTGGCTGGGGAATAAAAGCCAAAGCCACAGCAAAGAGAAAGGCGGGCTGAGCTGTGGACTTTCACCTGTCCGGAGGGTGCCACCATTTTGAATGTTTACAAGCGGCTTCACAATTTTGGATATTTAAAGAGACAGTGCTCTCCCAGATTTCAGGGGCTTAAGAACAGGTTCTCCTTACCAGTAACCCCAAGGACATGCTGGACCTGGATGACTAAAAAGGAGTGACATTCCCCTTGTTACTCTTATACCCCAGACCCTTTGGTGAATGGAGGTGCAGCCATCCCCCAATCCTATACACCTTCTGAGCCTGCAAGAACTCCATTCCAGCTTGTATGCTTAGGCAGAGCCTGAGTGCCCTGCCCTACACTGCCCCGATTCTTTTCTTTCTTTCTTTTTTCTCTTTCTTTTTTCTGGTTTTCAGTTTGTTTATGTCTGTTTAAAAACTACTATTGTTATTAATACATTTCTCCTTTTTACAATTATTATTTATTCTTCCCCTCCCAGGTCCTAGTTTTCAGTCTTTTTCTTTTCCCTGTTCATGGTTGCACATTTTTTTCCCTTTTTTTTTTCTCATGGATAACCATGTTCCTTGTTTTTCTTTTTGCATTTTTCCCATTTTTCTTCATTATTCTCCTTCTCTACTTTTTTCTCTTATTGTCCTATACCCAGATATTGCAGGGTTTCTTGTTTTTTTTTCTTCTTCTTTTTCCATTTTTTCTTTTTTTGATTACTGTTCATGTGTGATTACATGGTGTATTTTTTGTCCATATGCTTTTAGTTTTTTTGATGGTTATTCAGTTGTAATTTTTTGTCTAATTGAGTGGGAGACAGCAACAGTCCCCATAAGACACAACTACCCCTACACCTCCTGCAACTTCACTTACTGACTGAGAGCCACCACCTCCTTCTCCATCAATGGGCCAATGATAAAAAACCACCAAGAAGAGCCTGAGTCATCCTTGGCTGCTCTTCACATACAGTTAATAGAGATTTTTAATACAACAATACCACGATGAATCAGAGACAACAGATGATCACAGTCCACACAAAGATGCAAGATAAAGTGATAGAAACAAGGGCACAGGATACAGATCCAGAACACATCCCTGAGGAAGAAGCAGCATTGGTACTCTCTGATAAGGAATTCAAAAGAATTATCTTTAGTTATCTTCAAAGGATTGAGAGACAGATCAGAAAAAAACCTAGAATAATTTTGGAAAAAAATACAAGAATAAAATGACAAAATAAATAAAAATTAGAAATGATTCTAAATCTACAGACAGAAATACAGAAGGTTAATACTAAATTGTCAGAAATTGATAAAACATTGGAAGGACAAAGGAGCAGAATTTATGCAATGGAAGACA
>NW_006924306.1:12304-13894 GCF_000298275.1 Orycteropus afer afer
ATTACCACCTTCTCCACCAACAGGCCAATGATAAAAAACGACCAAGAAGAGCCTGAATCACCCTTGGGTGCTCTTCACAAATATTTAACAGAGATCTAAATACAACAACACCATGATGCCTCAGAAACAGCAGACCATCACAGTCCACACAAAGAAGCAAGATAAAGTGGTAGAAACAAGGAAGCAGGATGCAGAACCAGAACACATCCCTGAGGAAGAAGCAGCATTGGAACTCTCTGATAAGGAATTCAAAAGGTGTGTGTTAAAGGTGTATCCTTCCAATATACTTATTCTATCTGTATGCTGAGCAAATAATTGGAGAAATGGTTCTATATGAAAAAGATTGTGACATCACGATTGTACCAACACTCATTTACAATCTGTGATATGCAGATGTCACAACTTCACTGAAACCAAAGAGGATTTAAAACACTGATGAAGATCAAAGACTACAGCCTTCAGTATAGAATACACTTCAAACTTTTAAAGAAAACAAGATACTCACAACTGGACCAATAAGCAACAT
This sequence comes from Orycteropus afer afer, assembly GCF_000298275.1. Lineage (NCBI taxonomy): Eukaryota > Metazoa > Chordata > Mammalia > Tubulidentata > Orycteropodidae > Orycteropus > Orycteropus afer. The sequence goes on from NW_006924306.1 coordinate 12,831, forward strand.
CATGATAAATGGAGAAAAGATTGAAGTTGTCAAGGATTTCATTTTACTTGGATCCACAATCAACACCCATAGAAACAGCAGTCAAAAAAATCAAACAACAAATTGCATTGGACAAATCTGCTGCAAAAGACCTCTTTAAAGCATTAAAAAAACCAAAGATGTCACTTTGAGAACTAATATGCACCTGACGTGAGGCATGGTATTTTCAATTCCCTCATATATATATGAAAGTTGGACAATGAATAATAAGAAAAATTATATATTTGAATTATGATTTTGGTGAAGAATATTGAATATACCATGCATACCAGAAGAACAAGACATCTGTCTTGGAAGTACATCCAGAATGCTCTGTTTTTGGTCCCCTAGTGCTGCTCTTACAGAAAGTACCAGAAGTGGATGGTTTGACCAAACAGGGGTTCATACAGGAGGCTAAATATTCAAGTTCATAATGCCAACTCTTGGGGCTAGGTAAAAGCCCCTTGACCTTGGGCTTCAGCTATGCCTCTTGCTCCTGGCCCACTGAAGCTGGAGTCTTCTCTTAACTCAGACAACTGCTGGCTGTTGAGGCTGAATAACCCAAGGCCAACAAGTAAAATGGCACAGCCCCAGAATTATCAAGTCACACGTAAGACCACTAGCTCAAGTCCAGAAACAGTCTCAGAATTGGCAGACAACATGGCTGGCCAGTGAGATCAAGACTCGGCCAAATGCAGGATCCAGATATGCTAAAAAGATCAAAGACCTTTCTAAAAGCTTCCTTTATACTGGAAGCAGACCCTATCCATATCCCTAGGGTAGCTAATCAGCTGCTCACAGTAGATTCCACCAGGGAGTTGATTCATCATGGGGAATAACTACATCCAGCTCCCCAGACACTCAAAACCAGACCCAGTCAAGTTGTCACACAACCTTAACTACCATAGCTCTTTAGAAGCAAGGATGGGGATCATTTTGAAGATGGTGGAGTAGGCAGAAGGACTGCACAGACCCTCTTCAACAAAGAAAAGGGAAACCAATTAATACAGACACAGAAGATAATCTTGGACCCCTGAGCCTTGAAG
>NW_006924307.1:0-1547 GCF_000298275.1 Orycteropus afer afer
ATCTAACAAAACATGGTTGACAGAATGACAAGGAGACAATATTTTTTGATCTTGGGAAATAAAACTCTACCTTGCAGTGTCATGCTTGAAAAGTGAAGTGCTCTTTCTTAAGTGTTAAAAAAGAAATCTGGAAATCAAAGTCAAGTCACATCTCTGGATAGATGATGACCTTCACTTCAAGGAAGTTCTCCTTGTGGTTGTGAATTTGATGTTCTTTAAATGATACCTTGTAACTGCTCAGTGAGAGTCAAGCCATTTTCATTTTCTCTGTGTGTGCAACTGACTGCAGCTGGGTTGACAGTAGCTGGTGTAGCATTTACTTGAAAAGTCCTTGACAATGCAAGTTTTAATCTATCTTCTCTTCTTAGGGAGTCAAAATGTGTTTTAGATTGACATGCTTAATTTTAATTTTTTTCTTTGACAAGAAATTTGGAAAGAAAGAATACTATATGTAGATAGAAGTGAACATTTAATAGATTCCAAAAATAAAGCCAATATTCTCTATTTATAATGTAATAAAATGAGAAAGTATTAACAGAGCCAAACACAAAAGCAAAATAAAAAAACAAAATAAATTCAAAGTGCTGATACCTAGAAACAGGAAGACGACATCTTACCTCTAGCCCACACGATAGTTCCCTCTAGCATCTTTGTGCCTGAAAACCTAGGTGGTGCTCTGAACAACTCATTAAGTCAGAGAATGCCAAACCCAGGGGAGTAGGAATAGAAAAGTGGGAGAGACAGTGTAACCAGCTGGAAATAACAACAACAAAAAAAAAAATTAGGGGAACCTGCCCTGAGAAAAGCCAACCAGCCAGCAAGACAGGACATTGGAGGGCACCCTGGGGCAGTGGAGAGAATGCACCAGAGGACCTGTGGCCACTCCATGGATCTTCCTTCAGCATCTGCTTTAATTGGTAAACTTGGGACCCCAGGAAGGGAGCAGAGACCCCTCTGGCATTGGGAGCAGAGAGAGAAGCTCACCACAAGTGGGTGGACCCTGGGACAATCTCATGGAATGGGTAAGGACAGCTATTCCAGAACAGCTTTTTTAGCATAGAGGGGCCTGGAGTATGGGGTTTTTGTGGCTGTGTGAATCTGGCAGAAAGTTAAGACCCCCTGACTATTAGGGTCTTTGCTGAACTTTAGCTGTAGGCCTATGACTAACAGTATAACATCACCATTCACAACTTACTCAAAGCATTGGGAATGGCTACTGGTGCCTTGGAGTTGTTTCCCCCCCCCCTTTTCTTCCTCCTTTCTCCACCTGTCCCCTGCTTCATCCAACAGAAAAACCACATTAAACCACCACAACACCTGTCAGCTCAAATCCTAAACCGCTTTCATGTTGAACAGAGACCTGTGCCACACAGTGATTCCATCATCACAAGAAAACTGCACAGTAACCCAGCATGCCTGAATTAATAACCAAAAAAAAAAAAAAAAACACTAGCTCCACCTTTGCAAAAACATTAAATCATAAAATCAAGACAAAACAAATCAATAAATAAATGTTAAAAACAATCTCAAAATGTCTAGGAAGCAGC
>NW_006924307.1:2806-3761 GCF_000298275.1 Orycteropus afer afer
TGAAGCATTTCCAAGCTAGAAGATAAATCCCTTGACACCAGCCTGTATGAAGAAAAATCAGAACAAAGATTTAAGAGAAATGAAGAGAACCTAAGAGTTATATGGGATGACATGAAAAGAAACAACATATGCTTCATTGGAAATCCATAACAAGAAGAGGTGGGGGAGGAAAAAAAAAAAAAAAACACTGAGAAAATTGTGGAAGAATTCCTCCCATACTGTGAAGAAAGAAGAGATATTTGTCAAGAAGCTCAAACAACCCCATACAAGATTGATCCCAAGAGAAAAAAACTGAGGCATATTGTGGTAGTTCGGTTTGTGTGTCAACTTGACTGGTCCTGGTTGAGTGGCTGGGCAACTGGTGGTAGTTAATCCCCATGAGGAGACTGGCAATCAACTCCATAGTGGGATCTATCACAAGCAGCTGAGTAGCTGCCTTAGGGAATGTGGTCTTCTTTCTGTATTTAAGCAGAAGCCTTAGGAATAGTCTCTAGCCTTTGGCATGCTTGGACCATGAATGTAGCTGTGTTGTTGTTCAGCAGCCTGTTATGCTCTGCCAAGCTGGGGACTTACAATGAACTTAAAGCAATGGCCTATTGTGTGGTGACATCACGACTGTGCCTTCTTATTTGTCAACCTTGGGGCTGCTCTGCCTCAGCAGCCAGCAGCTGTCTGAGTGAAGAAATTCCTCTAGCTCCAGTGGGCTGGGAGCAGGAGACAGAGCTGGACCCCAAGGTTGAGGGGCTTTCACCCGGCCCCTAGAGCCTAGCACTTTGAACTTGGACTTAAAGCCTCCGAATTGTAAGAATAAACTCTTGCTTGTTTAAGCCATCCCATTTGTGGTATATGCTTGTCAGAGCAGCACTAGGTAACAAGAACACATATCATAATCAAACTCTCCAAAACCAAAGACAAAGAAAGAATGTTGCAAGCTGCCTGGCACAAAGGAAATATT
>NW_006924307.1:6696-7634 GCF_000298275.1 Orycteropus afer afer
AAAAAAAAAATTCCTAGAAACAAATGAGAATGAAGATACATATTACCAAAATCCATGGGACGCAGTGAAAATAATACTCAGAGATCAGTTTATAGCAATAAATGCATACATCAAAAAACAGAAAGAAACAAAATCAACACTCTAACTCTACAAACTCCAATTAGAAAAAGAACAACAAAAGAATCCTACAGTATCTAGAAGTAAGGAAATAATAATGATCAAAACAGAAATAAATGAAATAGACAACAAAAAAACAATAGAGAAAATCAACAAAACAAGAAGCTGATTGTTCAAAAATATTAACAAAATTGACAAACCATTGGCAAATCTGACAAATGAAAAGAAAGAGAAGATGCAAATTACAAGAATAGTAAATGAAAAGCGTGTCATCACAACAGAACCAACTGAAATAAAAAAAGATACTGACAGAGTATTATGAAAAATTGTACTCCAACAGATTTGAAAACCTAGAAGAGATGGACAAGTTTCTGGAATCACAAGACCTACCTAAACTATCCCACTCAGAGATCGAATACTTGAACAGATCCATAACAAAGAAAGAAGTTGAACAGGTCATAAAAAACTCCCCACGAGAAAACGTCCTGCCCCTGATGGCTTCACTGAAGAATTTTACCAAATATCCAGGGAAGAGTTGATACCTATACTACTCAAGCTGTTCCAGAACATAGAAAAAGATGGAATACTCCCAAACTTACTTTATGAAGCAAGCTTAACACTAATACCAAAACCAGGGAGAAACACCACTAAAAAGGAAAACTACAGACCAATATCCCTCATGAACATAGATGCAAAAATCTTCAACAAAATCCTAGCCAACAGAATCCAACAACATATCAAAATAATAATACATCATGAGCAAGTGGGATTCATATCTAGTATGCAAGGATGGTTCAACATCAGAAAAACAATCAGAGTAA
>NW_006924307.1:11799-12777 GCF_000298275.1 Orycteropus afer afer
CCTGGCTACCAATACCAACCACTCAGAAAAGGATCAAAACTGGAGATCCTGGATAGACTGGGAGGAAACGTGTGGAACAAAATCCCAAAACACAATAATGACAGAATTACTGGTCAGATTCAGTCTGATGGGACCCCCAATGCTTTGGCTCTGGGCTATACTTTGGGCCTGGCTCTCAGTCCAATAGTAAACAAGACGTACATGTAGACCACTCAACCCAAGGTGACATACCCACATACTCTGTGGAGAAGCATCCCTTAGGCACCAGAGGGGCAACATTCACATGGAGGAAATGCAGGACACATAGGAGTGCATAACTATGAGGGGCATGGGGGAGGGTACTGGGCAGGGAGGGGAAGAGAGTGGGTGAGGCTTGGGGATGGTAATTGGGAAGGGAAATCAAATATACAGGAAATGTTGAATGTAGAACAAACTCTGTTCTGTAAATTTTCATTTAAAGCATAATTAAAGAGAAGAAGAAAAAGAGCAAAAAGAAAAAAAACAGAGCAAACAAACAACAAAAGCAAAGTGTTACTAACTGGTAATTAAATTAATATAATAGCAAATATAATAGCAAGCATTACTTGGTTCAAATAAAAAAAATATAAAAAATACCTAATGTAGATAAAATGACAATAATGAAGACTTTACAAATCAGACCATAAAGGATATAAAATACACAAAGACAAAAGGAAAATTAAAACTTAAATGCATATATTAGTAAACTTAGAAGAATGTAAATGAATTAAGTACCAGACTTCAAGCACTAGCAAACTGAATTACTAAACAAACTAAAAAATGAGAAAAAGAAGAAATCAATATACATGAAAGCCTAAATGAAGAGCAGAAAGCAAAATATCTTTAGAACTAATAAATATCCAAGAGCTGACTCATTCACAGGAAAAATATCTGAAGAATCTTTAGCTAAGCTAGGAATTGAAGAAAGCATAAATATGAAGAATAAGAAATCATAATGCT
>NW_006924307.1:13152-14787 GCF_000298275.1 Orycteropus afer afer
AAAAAAAAAAAAAATTAGTAGGATACTTTTTTAAATTCAATATAATATTAATATCAGAAAACTGAAATAATGCAAATAAAGAGAAAATTGGAGACCAATTTTAGCTATGAACACTGAGCTAAAAATCCTTAATAAACACAAAGATGTACTCAGCAAGCACAAAAGAAAGAATATATACTCTTTCCAAGTGAGGTTTGTGTCAAACCAAAGTTCTCCAATAATATAATTGACAGATTACAAGATACATGAAAATGCTTGATTATTCCATTGGATCAGGTGCACCAAATCTTCCAAGTGACACTTTTGTTGCTTTTGCAGAATATTTGCTCAGTCCAATACATTGTCTGATTTTTCTAGATTGCTGCTTTCATAAGCACTGATTGTAGATCCAAGTAAAATAAAAATACCTGACAGCTTTTAATATTTTCTCCACTTATCATGATGTTGCTTTTTGGTCCAGTTGTGAAGATTATGCTTTCTGTATGTTGAGGTGTGAACATACTGAAAACTGTAGTCATTGATCTTCATCAGTAAGTTCTTCAAGTCATCTTTACTTTCAGCAAGCAAGATTGTGTCATCTGCATTATCTCATGTTGTTAAATGAGTCTTCCTTCAATTCTGATGGCACCTTCTCCTTCATACAGTCCAACTTTTCAGATAATTTGCTCATCACACAGATTGAATAAGAATGGTGAAAAGATACAACCTTGACTCACACTGTTCCTGGTTTTAAACTATGTAGTGTTCAATTGAGATGTTGTTGTGTGCTATCGAATCAGATCCAACTCACAGGGATCCCCTCCTTGGGTTTCCGAGGCAGTATCACTAAGAAGGAGATTGCCCCACCTTCCTTCCAAGGAGTGGCCGGTGGGTTTGAACTGCCACCCTTCTGGTTAACAGTCAAGTGCTTTCGGCACACTACCCTACCAGCGTATACTCTTCTCCAGAGAATGATCCCTTCTGACAACATGACCAAAGTAGATGAGAGGAAGTGTGGACATTATTGCTTCTAAGGAGCATTCCAGCTGTACTTCTTCCAGGAAAGATGTGTTTGTTTTTATGGCAGTTCATTGTACTTTCAGTATTCTTCACCAACAACACAGTTCAAAAGCATCAACTCTTCTTTGGTCTCTGTTATTCATTGTGCAGCTTTCACATACATATGAAGTGATTGATTGAAAATACTGTGCCTTGGGTTAGGTGCACCTTAGTCTTCATTGGTATTCAGCACTTGAAAGAGCCCTTTTGCAGGAGATTTGCCCAGTGCAATATGTAGTCTGATGTCTTGACTGCTGCTTCTACTGGTGTTGATTGTAGAATCAAGTAATATGAAATCTCTGACAATTTCAATCTTTTCTCCATTTATCATGATGCTGCTTATTGGTCCAGTTGTGAGAATTTTTGTTTTCTTTATATTGAGGTGTAATCCATACAATTGTGTGTTGAAACATTATAATGAGCATTTCATCAATCAGATTGAAGATTGTAGTCTTCAATCTTCATCAGTAAATGTTTCAAGTCATCCTCACTTTCAGCAAGCAAACTTGTGTCATCTGCATATCTCAGGTTGTTAATGATACATCCTCCAATCCTGATGCCATGTTCTTCTTCATATAGTCCAGTTTCTCAGATTAT
>NW_006924307.1:15392-15902 GCF_000298275.1 Orycteropus afer afer
ATTTCCAGTACAGTAGCCATTTGTTGAAACATCTCAATGTGTATTCTGTCAATTCCTGGAGACTTGTTTTTCACTAGTTCCTTCTGTGCAGCTTCAACTTCTTCCTTCAACATCCTTGGTTATTGTTCATATGCCACCTCCTGAAATGGATGAACACCAATCAATTCTCTTTGGTATAGTGACTCTGTGCATTCCTTCCATCTTTTTTTTTTTTTTCTCTCTACCTATCTAACAGAGTTTCTACCCTTTCATCTTCTTTTGATGTTGTCTGCATCATTCAATATTTTTCCCATAGAATCTGTCAATATTGCAGCTCAAGGCTTGAATTTTTCTTCAGCTCTTTAACACTGAGAAATCCCAAGCATGTCCTTTTGTTTTTCTAACTCCAAATCTTTGCATATTTCACTATAAAATTGACTTTATTTTCTCAAACTGCTCTTTGAAATCTTCTGTTCAGCTTTTTTATCCTGCCATTTCTTCCATTTGCTTTAGCTACTCTTCATTCAAGGG
>NW_006924308.1:0-6424 GCF_000298275.1 Orycteropus afer afer
CTTTGGTGGCTTGTGTTTTACTGTGAGCCTGGAAACTATGCAACCAATCTTTCAAACATCAGCAGTGTTACCTTTGGTGGACAGCTTTCAGACTAAAACATTCTTGGAAGAAGGATGAGGGCATTTCACTGCTGAAAAAGTTGACCAGGGTAAACCTTATGAATGGCAGTGAAACACTGTCTGATATATTACTGGAAAACTTCATGAGAAGCTCTGAAACATTGTATGATATAGTATTGGAAGATAAGCCCCTCAAGTGGAAAGGAACTCAAAATACCACTGGGAAAGTGTTGCCACTCTAAGTAGAGTCAACCTTAATGACATGGATGGAGTAAAGCTTTTAGGACAGTCATTTATTGCTGGGGCACAACTCAGAATGGAAAGAAATGGCTGCAATGTCCAATAATTATCAGAATGTGGAATGTACAAAGTATGAATCTAGGAAAATTGGAAGTTTTCAAAACTGAAATGAAATGCATAAAGACCAATATCTTAGTCATTAGATAGCAAAAATGGACTGGTATTGGCCATTTTGAATCAGACAATCATACAATCTACTACAAAGGGAATGAGAGATTGAAGAGGAATATTATCACAGTCATCATCACAAAGAATGTTTCAAGATCTATCCTGAAGTACATTGTCAGTGATAGGATAATATCCATATGCCTACAAGATCAGTTAATATGATTATTATTCAAATTTACACACTAACCACCAGCACAAAAGATGAAGAAATTGAAAATTTTTGCCAACTTCTGCAGTCTGAAATTGACCAAAAATGCAATCAAGATGTCTTGATAATTACCGCTGTTTGGAATGTGAAAGCTGGAAACAAATAAGTATCATCAGTAGTTGGAAAATATGGCTTGGTAATAAAAATGACACCAGGGATCACATGATAGTTTCTTTCTTGTCTGTCTCTCTCTCTCTCTCTTCTTTCTTTCTTACTTTCTTTCTTTCTTTATTTCTTTCTTTCCTTTTACTGTAGTAAAAACATACACAAGACAGTTGTTAACCTAACAACTTCCAGATTTACAGCTCAGGAACCATTGATGGTATTTTTAATGTTGTACCACAATTGTTGCTAAGGTTTTCCAAAATATTCCACCATGATAAGCATAAACTTAATGCCCCAGAAAAATAATAATAAAAAAAAGCTTCCCTTTTTCCTTTCCCCTCCCTCTCACCTCTCACCCATGTATTTTCTCTCTCCCTCTTTCTTTTATTTTTTCAACCTATCTAATAATTTTCCCTCCCCTCCCATCCCATCCCATCCCTGGTAACCAACAAAGAAAGTTTCCTTCCATGTATAAACCTTTCCTTGACTTTAAAATAGTGGACTAATACAATATTTGTCCTTCTGTAATTAACTTATTTCACTCAGCATAATGTCCTCCAAGTTTATCCACCTTATGTGGTATTTTGAAAATTCTACATTATTCTTTAGAGGTGCATAGTATTCCATTGCATGTATGTACCACACTTTGTTTATTCTTTCCTCAGTTGGTGGGCACATAGGCTGTTTCCATCTCTTTGCTATTGGGAATAATGCTTCAATGAACAAGGATGTGCATATATCTGTTCATGTCCTGCCTCTAACTTCTTTAAGATGTATACTTAGCAATGGGATTACTGGATCAAATTGTATTTCTATTTCCAACTCTTTAAGGAATCACTGTCAATTTCCACAGTGGTTGTATCATTTTACAGTCTGGTCAACAGTGTATGAGAGTCTCAATCATTCACTTCCTCACCAGCGTTTGTTATTTTCTTTGTTGTAGAATTTTGCTATTAATGCTCGCGTGAGATTGTGTCTCATGTTTCTTTGGATTGGCATTTCTCTAATGGCCAAAGATCATGAACATTTATTCATATGATTGCTGGCTGCCTGAATATCTTCTTTAGTGAAGTCTGATCATGTTCTTTTCCCATTTTTTAAATTGGATTTTTTGTCTTTTTGAAGTTGGAGTGTTGGAGTCTAATATGTCATTTTGAATTTTTTTTTTCCCATTCCCATACATTCTCTTTTTACTCTTTTAGAGAAGTCTTTTGATGCACATACAAATTTAATTTTTAGAAGATGCCAAACATCTAGTATATCTTCTGTTACTGGTGCTTCCTGGGTTAGGCTTGACCATCTATTTATGCTAGAAATTAAGGCCCTATTTTTTCCTTCATGAACTTTACAGTTTTATCTTTCACAATTAAGTCTTTGCTCCATCTGGAGTTCTTTTATGTCTATAGTGTAATTATAGATCTTGTTTCATTTTTCTGCAAATAATGTTGACTATTGGCTACTTGTTTTATATATATGTCAGTTTTGCCCACACCATTTGTTAAACAGACTATCTCTTCCTCATTTAATGGAATTCCACTCTTAGTCAGAGATCAGCTGAGCATAGGTTGATGGATCTGTTTCTAGATACTCAGTTCTATTTCACTGATCTATTTGACTATTATCATGCCAATACCAGGGTGTTTTGACAACTGTGGCTTCATAGTAGGTTTTGAGATCTAGGATTGTGAAACCTCCTACTTTGTCCTTCTTCTTCAGAAATAATCTTCTTATCCAAGTTCTCTTTTCTTTCCATATAAAATTGTTGTTGTTGTTGTTAGGTGCTGTTGACTCAACTCTGACTCATAGTGACCCTATGCACAACAGAACACAACACTGCTTGGTCCTGCACCAGCCACACAATACTTGCTATACCTGAGAGCACTGTGGCAGCCACTGTGTCAATCTACCTCCTTGAGGGTCTTCCCCTTGTTTCCTGACCCTCCAATTTACCAAACATGATAACATTCTCCAAGGAATGGTCCCTTCTGACAACTTGACCGAAGTAGGTGAGACTAACTTTGTACATTCGCACTTTCAAGGACCATTCCAGCTGCACTTCTTGCATGACATATTTGTTAGTTCTTCTGGCAGTTCAGGGTATATTCTTTTTTCTTTACCCACTGCACAACTCAAAAGCATGAACTCTTCTTTGGTCCCCTTAGTCATTGTCTACCTTTCATGTGTGTAAGAGATGATTGAAAATAACATGGCTTGGATTAGGCACACTTTCATCTTCAAAGAAACTTCTTTACTCGTCAGCACTTGAAAGAGTTTTTTTTTTGAAGCATATTTTCTGAGTGCAATACATCGTCTGATTTCTTGACTTCTGCTTCCGTTCGTGTTGATTTTGGAAGGAAGAAATATGAAATCTTTGACAACTTCAATCTTTTGCCCATTTATTGTGATGCTACTTATTAGTCCAATTGTGAGGATTTTTGTTTTCTTTATGTTGAGGTGTAATCCCATTGTAGACTGTAGTTTTTAAACTTCAACAATAAGTGCTTCAAGTCATCTTCATTTTCAGCAAAAAAGTTTATGTTGTCTGCATATCACAGGCTGTTAATGAGGCTTCCTCCAATCCTGATGCTGTATTCTTCTTCATATAGTCCAGCACCTCAGATTATGTGTTCACCATATGGATTGAATAAGCACGTTGAAATAATACAATCCTGATGCACTACCTTCCTAATTTTAAACCATGCAGTATCTCCTTCTTCGGTTCAAATGACAGACTTTTCCTGATCCGTGTCCTTAAAGAATGTTATGGTATCACAATTGGAATTGCATTGTATGTATAGATTGCTTTGGGCAGTATTGACATTTTCACAATGTTTAATCTTCCTATTCATGAGCATGGTATGTTCTTCCATTTATATAGAAATCTTATACTTTCTTGAAGTAGTGTTTTGTGGTTTTCTTTGCATAGATCTTTTATGTTGCCAGTAAGATTTATCCCCAAGTATTTTATCTTTCTGGTAGCAATCATTGGAAGAAAAGTTGGGCAATCTACTTCCATGGTGATACTGCCACGAAAATCCAAGGAGGGGTCGCTATGAGTCAAGTCCGACTCGATGGCAAACAACAACAACATTATAAATAACATTTGATCTCCTTATATCCTTTTCAGAGACCTCTTTGCTGGTCTAGAGGAATCCAGTTGAATTTTGTATGTTGAGCTCGTATCCTGCCACTGCTAAATCTAGCAATTTTCTTGCTGAGTGTCTTGGGTTTTCTATGTGTAACATCATAGAATTGCAAATAATGATAGTTTTACTTTTTCCTTACCAATTAGGATGCCTTTGATTTCCCTTTCTTGCCTTATTGTCCTATGTAGTACTTCTGATACAATGTTTGCAAGGGTAAAGGTTTCAGTCTCTCTCCATTGAGAATAATGTTGGCTAATGGTTTTGCATATATGCCTTTATTGTATTGAGGAATTTCCTTTTTCTGAGAGTTTTTATCTGGAACGAGTGTTGCATTTTATTAAATTATTATTTTGCAACTACTGATATGATCATGTGATTATTTTCCTATATTTCACTTAAAAATGGATTATGTTGATTGCTTTTCTAATGCTGAACCATCCTTGCATAGCTAGTATGAATCTCACTTGGTCATGATGTATTATTTTTTTATGTATTTTTGGAGTCTATCAGCTAGGATTTTGTTGAAGATTTTGGCATTTATATTCACGAAGCACATCCATCTGTAGTTTTCCTTTCTAGTGGTGTCTTTGTCTGGTTTTGTTATCAGGGTTATTCTTGCTTCATAAAATGAATTTAAGTTTGCATCCTTTTCTATGCTCTTGAACATTTTGAGTAGGATTGGTGTCAGCTCTTGTCTGAAAGTGGGGTAGAGTACTCCAGTGAAATAATCTGGGCCAGGACTTTTGTTTGTTGGTATTTTTTTTTTATGACTTGTGCAATATATTCTTTTGTTATGAGTGTTCATATTTTCTACCTCAGCCTATGTTAGTTAAGGTAAGTATTGCATTTCTAGACATCAATCAATTTATCCTAGGTTTTCAAATTTTTTGGACAACAGCTCTTCATGTTGTTGTTGTTGTTGTTAGGTGCCATTGAATCATCTCTGACTCATAGTGACTATGTACAGCAGAATGAAAAACTGCCTGGTCCTGGGTCAGCTTTATGATCCTTGCTATACCTGAGCCCAACATTGCAGCCACTGTGTCAATCCACCTTTTTGAGGACCTTCCTCTTTTTTGTTGACCTTCTACTTTATCATGCATGATGTCTTTCTCCAGAGAATGGCCCCTTCTGACACCATGACCAAAGTAGGTGAGACAAAGTCTGGTCATTTTTACTTCTAAGGAACATTCTGGCTGCACTTCTTCCAAGACCGATTTGTTAGCTTTCCAGCAGTCTATGGTACTTTCAGTATTCTTGTCAACACCACAACTGAAAAGCATCAACTCTTCTTTTGTCTTCCTTGTTTGCTGTCCAGGAGTTCCGACTCATAGAGACCCCTCCCTGAGTTTCTGAGGCAATACCTCTATGGAAGTAGATTGCCCAGTCCTCCTTCCAAGGAGTGGCTGGTGGGTTTGAGACACCAGCTTTCTGATTAGCAGTCAAACATGTTAGGCACTATGCCACCAGAGAATACCATGGCTTAGATAGGTTCACTTCAGTCTTCAAGGAAACATCTTTGCTCTGCAGCATTTGAAAAAAGTCTTTTGCAGCATATTTGCCTGATGCAATACATCATCTGATGTTTTGACTGCTGCTGCCATTGATGTTGACTATAGAACCAAGTAACATGAAGTCTTTGACAACTTCAAACTTTTCTCCATTTTTCATGATGCTACTTATTGGTGCACTTGTGAGGATTTTTGTTTTGTTTATATTGAGGTGCAAATCATACTGCAGACTGTATTCTCCATTTTCAACAATAAGTGCTTCAAGTCATCGTGACTTTTCAGCAAGCAAAGTTGTATCATCTGCATCACAGGTTGTTAATGTGCCTTCCTCTAATTCTGATGCCATGTTCTTCTTCATAAAGTCCATCGTCTCATGCTATTTGTTCAGCATACAGATTGAATATGAATGGTGAAAGTATACAACCGTAATGTAATTCCTTCCTGGATTTAAATCATGCAGTATCCCGTTGTTCTGTTCAACAACAGCATCTTCATCTATGTACAGGTTCCTCATGAGTAAAATTAAATGGTCTGAAATTCCCATTCTTCTCAACTTTATCCATAATTTGTTATAATTCACACAACTGGATACTTTTGGCCAGTTAGCTGTCTTTCAAATCTCTTGTCATAACCAAGTGAGTGCCTCCAGCACAGTGTCAATTTGTTGAAACATCTCAATGGGTATTCCATCAATTCCTAGAGCCTTGTTTTTCACCACTTCTTTCAGTGCAGCTTTGACTTCTTCCTTCAGTACCATTTGTTCTTAATCATATGCCATGTCTGGGAATGGATGAATATTAACCAATTCTTTTTGGTACAATGACTCTATGTATTTCTCCCATCTTCTTTTGATGTCCCCTGCATTATTCAATATATCACCCATAGAATCTTTCAATGATACAACTCAAGGCTTAATTTTTTTTTTT
>NW_006924308.1:6524-9897 GCF_000298275.1 Orycteropus afer afer
TCTTTTGGTTTGCTAACTCCAGGTCTTTGCATAATTCATTATTATAATTGACTTTGTCTTCTCGAGATGCTCTTTGAAATATTCTGTTCAGCTCTTTTATCTTGTCATTTATACTATTTTCTTTAGCTACTCTCCATTTCAGGGCAAGTTTCAGAGTCTCTTCTGACATTCATTTTTTTCTTTTATTCCTTTCCTGTGTTTTTGATGATATTTTGCTTTTTCATCAATGATGTTCTTGATGTCATCCTATAGTTTCTCTGGTTTTCAGCCATTGCTGTTCAGTGTATCAAATCTATTCTTCAGATGGTCTCTGAATTCAAGAGGAATATATTAAATGCCATATTTGGCTCATGTGGACCTCTTTTAATTATCTTTAGCTTTAACTTGAACTTGCATATGAAAGTTGATGGTCTGTTCCACAAATATCCTCTTTCCTTGTTTTGGCTGAAGGTATTGAGCTTTCTCCATTGTCTCTTGCTGCAGATGTAATCAATTTGATTCCCATTTACCCTGTTTGGCTAAGTCCACATGTATAACCACCTTTTGTGTTTTGAAAAAAGGTATTTTCAATGAATAACTCATTGGTCTTGAAAAATTCTATCATGTGATCCCCAGCATTATTTCTATCACCAAAGCCATATTTTCCAACCAGTGATCATCTTTGTTTCCAACTTTTGCATTCCAGTCACCGGTGATAATTAACACATCTTGATTGTGTGTTTGGTCAATTTCAAACTGCAGAAGTTGGTAAAAATGTTCAATATCTTCATCTTTGCTTTGGTCCTTCGTCCATAAATTTGCTTAATAGTATTATCAGTTAGTCTTCCTTGTAGGTGTATAAATATTATCCTATCACTGATAGCATTGTACTTCAAGATAGATGTTGATACATTCTTCATGATGATGAATGCCATGCCATTGCTCTTTAATTTGCCATTCCCAGCATAGTAGATTATATGATTGTCTGATTAAAAATGACCAACACCAGTCCATTTCACCTCACTAATGCACTAATGCTTAGGATATCAATCTTTACATTTTCCATTTCATTTTTGACAACTTTCAATTTTCCTACAGTTGTACCTCATACACTCCATGTTCCTATTACTAATGGATGTTTGTAGTTATTTCTTCTTGTCCTGAGATGTGCTGCATCAGAAAATGGAGGTCCCAAAAACCTTACTCTATCCATGTCATTAAGTTTGGCTTTACTCTGAGAAGGCAACTCTTCCCCAGTTGTATTTTGAGTGCCATCTGACCTGAGGGGCTCATCTTCCATCACTACATTGGACAGTGTTTCAGAGCTAATCATAAAGTTTTCCAATTATATTTCAGACAGTGTTTCACTGCTATTCATAAGGTTTTCACTAGCCAATACTTTGAGAAGTGGGTGACCTCTTCCTTCTTCCAAGTCTGTCTTAGTCTGAAAGTTCCGCTGAAACCTGTCCACTATGGGTAATCCTGCTGGCATTTGAAACACTGAAGGTATACTTTTCAGCCTCACAGCAACACAAGCCACCACAGTACAACAAACTGACAGATAAGTTTGTCATCCGTAGTTGTTCCAAACTTCTCTGCCCATTTCCCCGCCTCTTCCAGCCACTTGAATACCTTCCATCCCTGCACACCAGCTCACTTACCTAGCCTGCCCTGGGAGCTCCAAACACCCACTTTTGCTGCATGCCTCACTCCTTTTGGCTATTCTAAATGATGTTGCAAATAATGTTGGTGTTCAGTACCTACTTGAGTCACTGCTTTCAATTATTTGGTTACAGTCCTAAAAGTGATATTGCTGGATGATGTGATAATTCTAGGTTTAACTTTTGAGGAACCTACAAAATACTTTCTACAATTGCCACATCATCTTACAATCCCATCAACAATGGATTAAAAGGACCACTGCCATCAAATCAATTCTTCCTCATAGTGACTCCACAGAGTGTCCAAGGCTGTAAAACTTTACCAAGTCCAAGTACTTTATCTTTCTTCTGTGCAGTTTCTAATGGGTTTGAGTAATCAAAATTTTGTTTAGCATTCCAATGTTTTAACAACAGTGCTACCAGTGCTTCCTCAGCAATGTGTGAGGGGTCCAATTTTTTGCTCATTCTTACCAACACTAGTTATTTTCCATTTATTCTAAAATATCTATGTTACTGGTTGTAATGTGATATTTAATGTTAGTTTTGATATAAATTTCTGTAAAAAATGTAATGACACCAAAGATCTTTTTATGCCATTGCTTGAGAAATATCTACTCAAGTCTTTTCCGATCTTAATTTTTGTTTTTGTTTTGTTCTTTACATATCTTTTTTTTTTGTTCTTTACATACCCTTTATATGTTAAACTCTCACCAGATAAATAGTTTAAAATAAATTAAGGTGTGTCAAAGTTGTATGCTTTCACCATTTTTATTCAATCTGTATGCTAAACAAATAATCTGAGAAGCTGGTTATGTGACAAATAATTCTGCATCAAGATTTGGGGAGGACACATTAACAACTTCTGATATGCAAAGGACACAGCCTTTCATGCTTAAATCAAAGAGGTCTTGAGGCACTTACTGGTGGATGTCAAAGAGTACATCCTTCAGTATAGATTACACCTCAACATAAAGAAAACAAAAATCCTCACAACTGGACAAATAAATAACATCCTGGTACATGGAGAAAATACAAAAATTGTGAAGGATTTCCTTTTACTTCCTTCCCCAATCAGTGTTCATTTGAACCACAATAAATAAATGACAAGTGACACATTGCATTGGGCAAATCTGCAAAAGTTCTTTTTAAAGTGCTAAAAAAGCAAAGAAGTCACTTGGAATACTAAGTGACTCGAGCCACCAATTTATTTTCAGTTGTGTCATATTCATGTGAGATCTGCGTAATGAATAAAGAAACATGAGGGAAAAATCATGCATTTGAATTATGGAATTGATGAAGAATATATTACGTATACCATGGACAGGCAGAAAAACAAGCAACTGTTTTGGATGAAGTACAGCCAGAATTCTCTTCAGAAGCAAGGACAGGGAGACTTTTTCTTTCATACTTTGGTAATGTTATTAGGAGGGAACAGCCTCTGAAGAAGAATATCATGCTTGGTAAAGTAGAGGTTCAGTGAAAAATGGGAGAACCTTTTAAGATGAGTTAACATAGTGGTTGTAACAATGGGCTCAAACATAGCAATGGTTATGAGGACATCTCAGGACCTGGCTATATTTCCTTCTGTTGCAGATAGAGGTGATTTGAATGAGAACCAACTTGACAGCAACTAATAACAATAGCTAATATATGATTATGAAATATCGTTTCCCATTCTGTACGTTATCTCTTCACTTTGTTGGTAAAGATTGGTGTCAAAATTTTTCACTTTT
>NW_006924308.1:10534-11483 GCF_000298275.1 Orycteropus afer afer
TCCTCAACACTTCCTGAAATTCCATATTAATTTAAAGATTGACTTTTCCATACCAACAATAAAGGCTTTTGGAATTATTTATAGGAATTTCACTGAATCCAGAGATAACTTCTAATGGTGTTAACATCTTAGAGTAAGGTCTCTAATCCATGAACACAGGATGTATTTTCATTTATTTAAAAGGTCCTTGATCTCTCTCAACAGCTTTTTATAGTTTTGAGCTACAAGAGTTTCACTCTGTCCTGGTAAATGTATTCCTAGGCATAATGCCAAGAAATTTGGAATATAGTTACCCGGTCAACAAACTGGAAAAGATTCTTATTTATGCCCATTCCAAAGAAAAGTGATCTAACAGAATTTAGAAATTATTGCACAATATCATTTATATTGTAAGCAAGTAAAAGCTGCTGAAAATAATTCAAAACCCCAGAAGTACATTGAGAGGGATCTGTCAGAAATTCAAGTCAGATTCAGAAGGGGACTTGTAACAGGGATATGATTGATGATGTCAGACTGTTCTTAGCTGAAAGCACTGAATACCAGAAATATGTGTATTGTTATGGATAATATTGGGAGAATGTTAATTCCAGAGAACTTAATTGTGCTCACGAAAACTTGTACATAGAGGAAGAGATAATGTTTTGAACATAACAAGAGGATATTGTATGGTTTAAAATCATGAAACATATGTTTCAGGGTGTATTCTTTCCTTATTCTTATTGAATCTTAATACTAAGCAAATAATCTGAGAAGATGGACTATATGAAGAACAACAAGGCAGTAGGACTATAGAAAGACTAGTTCTTCACATTCTGCAACATCCAGATGACACAGTATTGCTTGCTCATAATGAAGACTTGAAGTACTTATTGTTGAAGATCAAAGACTTCAGTCTTCATGTGGATTACATCTCAACATAAAGAAAACAAGTTCTCAAAAGTGGATAAAT
>NW_006924308.1:11748-12322 GCF_000298275.1 Orycteropus afer afer
CATATAGAGCTGTGGTCTGGCAGCACTCCTGATAGCATAGACAGCTTGCATATTGCTGAGTGGAGTAAGGAACTAAGAATTAACCTAAAAATTGTCCCTGCTAGCCAGGAGCTGCATGGGGGACTGAACAGGTGGCTGGTGAATAAAAGGGGAAGCAGTGACAATAAAGGTGTGCTGAGCTGTGAATTTTACCTGTTTGGAGGGCACAGCCATTTTGAATGTTTACAAGAGGTTCAACCATTTTGGATATTTAAAGTGACAGTGTTCTCTCAGATTCCAGGGACTTAAGAAAAGATTCCACTGTCCAGGAACCACATGGACATTCAGGACGACGATGACTGGAATGTTGCAATATTCCCCTTGTTACTTTTATACTCCACACCCTCTTGGTGAACACAGATGCAGCTATCCCACAATCTCGCTAACTTTCTGGGTTGGCAGGAAATTCATCAAAGCCTGTGTGTTCAGACAGAGACTGAGTGACCTTCCACTCTTCCCTGCTCTGCCCCCATTTTATTTGTTTGTTTTTGTCTATTTTAAAATTATTATTATTATTGCTGTCTTTTTTATTATT
>NW_006924308.1:14019-14694 GCF_000298275.1 Orycteropus afer afer
AAGGGAATTTGTTAAAACCAGACTAAACTTACAAGAGATACTAAAGGGAGTTCTTTGAACAGAGTACCAATAATAGCAAACAACAACCAACATTTAATACACAAGATGAAATAACCGAGAAACCACACCTATGGACATATCCAAAGTAAAGTAAACTTACAAGATTGTAAACAGATGCCAGACACATCCACTGTCAAATGAGGACAAATACAAACCAAAAAGAAGGAAAAAATAGGGAAGTTACAGAACTTCTAAATGGTGAGAAGTCAAGAGAGTTGCAAGATAGAATGGAATGTTCTATACTCAGGGAGAAAATTATAAATCACAGGATAATCTCAAAGAAAAATGATAAACCTTCACATCACAATAAAAAAAGAGTACAAACACAAATATTTAGTAAATATTAAAATAATAGCAACAAAGGAGATGATAACATGATTCATAAACATAATGAGCTCAGTACATAAAATTACATGGAACAAAGAAACAAGGATCACCATGAAAAAACACTTAACAAAATGACAGCAAGCAATTCATACTTGTCAATAATTACACTGAATGTTAATGGTTTAAATGCACCACTCACGAGACAGAGAGATGCAGACTGGATAACAAAACAAAACCCATCAATATTCTCTCTCCAGGAGACAGACCTTAGAAACAAAAACAAAAATA
>NW_006924309.1:0-512 GCF_000298275.1 Orycteropus afer afer
ACAAGTAAGTTGCATGAGGAAGTGGCCCAAATGCCTAAGGTCTCCACCCCAGTTACATTACCTTCTCTCTCCCAGACTAAACCTTTGGCCTCATGGGGAGTTCCTTATGATCAGTTCACTGAGGAAAAGAAAACTTGTGCCTGGTTTACAGATGGTTCTGCACAATATGCAGGCACCACTTGAAAGTGGAGAGCAGAGGTACTGCAGCCCCTTTCTGGGGTTTCCTTGAAGGATGACGGTGAAGGGAAATCCTTCCAATGGCCAGAACTTCGAGCTGTGCATATGGCTGTTCATTTTGCATGGAATAAGAAATGGCTAGATGTGTGATTGATTGTATACAGATGCATGGGCTGCTAATGGCTTGGCCAGATGGTCTGGGACTTGGAAGGAGCATGATTTGAAAATTGGTGACAAGGATGTATGCGGAAGAGGTATGTGGATAGATCTCTCTGAATGGGCCAAAGAAGTAAAAATATTTGTGTCTCATGTGAATGCCCACCAAAAGGTGACCT
>NW_006924309.1:865-7768 GCF_000298275.1 Orycteropus afer afer
GACTTACAGAATGCCTTATCCACAGTCATGGTATCCCACACAGCATTGCTTCAGATCAAGGGACTCACTTCACAGCAAATGAAGTGTGGCAATGGGCCTATGCTCATGGAATCCACGGGTCTTACCATGTTCCCCATCATCCTGAAGGAGCTGGCTTGATAGAACAATGGAATGGCCTACTGAAAACACAATTGCGGTGCCAGGTAGGTGATAATACCTTGAAGGGTTGGGCAATGTTCTCCAGGAGGCTGTATATGCTCTAAACCTGTGTCCAATATACGGTGATATGGTGCTGTTTCTCCAATAGCCAGGATTCATGGATCCAGGAACCAAGGGGTGGAAACAGGAGTGGTACCACTCACTATTACCCCTAGTGCCCCACCCAAAAAGTTTTTGCTTCCTGTCCCTTCTACCCTATGCTCTGTGGGTCTGGAGATCTTAGTTCCAAAGGGAGGAACACTTCCACCTGGAGACACAATATTGATTGCATTGAGCTGGAACTTAAGAATGCCACCTGGCCATTTTGGCTTCCTCATGCCTCTGGATCAACAGACAAAGAAGGGCATTACTGTACTATCTGGTATGATAGATCCTGATTACCAACGGGAAATTGGATTGACATTACTTAATGGATATAAAGAAGAATATGTCTGGAATACAGGAGATTCTTTAGGATATCTCTTAGTATTACCATGCCCTTTGATCAAAGTCAATGGAAAATTACAGCAACCCAATTCTGACATGACTACTAGTGGCCCAGACCCTTCAGGAATGAAGGTTTGGGTCACCCCACCAGGCAAAGAATCATGACCAGCTGAGGTGCTTACTGAGGGCAAGGGAAATACAGAATGGGTGGTGGAAGAAGGTAGTTCTGAATATTAGCTATGACCACATGACCAGTTGCAGAAATGAGGACTGTGATTGTTATACTTCTTCATTGTATATGTATATTAAATATTTTTGTTTCCTTCTGTTATAAACTGTGAAATGTAAATAAGGTTAATGCATTTCGGTTGTACACGTTAGCGTTTCATGTTAGGTGCAAATATAAATTTCTAATTGTCCTTATTTAGAGATTATGTACGGTTAAGAAGATGTGTACAACTGCAAAGTTGACAAGGGGTGGTCTGTGATGGTTGGAGCTGTGTGTCAACTTGGCTGGATCACAATTCTGTGTGGTTTAAGCCATTGTGATGTAATTATTCCCATGATGGGACCAGATGAATATGTTTTGAGCAGCCAATCCATTGAAAGGGAGTTTCCCTAGGGGTGTGGCCTGCGTCCAGTATATTTATGGACATCCTGGGAAAAGAGACACTCTTCTGTGGATTGGGATTCTGTTGTGCTGCCTACAACTGTCCATGAGTGAATAATCCACCAATCGGCCTGGAGATCTTGGATGAATAGACAAAAAATTTCAAAAAAGTTGTGTAATTTATCCGTAGTCATGCCCCTAGTAAGTAGCAGGACCAGGACTTGAACTTAAGTACTCCATCCATCATACTTTATTGTAATTGTCTATTTCATTGTTCATATTACCTACTGTTGTTGTTGTATGTGTCCTCGAGTCAGACCCAACTCATAGCGACCCCTCCTTGGGTTTTCGAGGCGGTTCACTACGGAAGTAGATTGTCCAACCTTCCTTCCGAGGAGTGGCTGGAGGGTTTGAACCGCTAGCCTTCTGGTTAGCAATCAAGTACCTTAGGCACTACGCTACCAGAGCTCCTTATTGTCTACTAGAGTGTGCTTTTACTTTTCCTGTTTTCAGAGTTAAGAGTTGTCAGGAGATTTTTTGTGGAATAGATGAAACTGGAGCTAGACCTGCAAGGATAACAGTGCTTTCAGAGAGAAGAGGAATTTCAGGATGGGATATGGGATATATAGATCTGTAGAGTTTTAGGTTTGATTCAGGTAGAAACGTGGTATGTGTTGGGGATGAAGTTCAGGGAAGAACAGTGAAGAGGACTGGTGTGGCTGGGCTAGAGAGTTCATGTTGGCAGATAATAGGAAATCCGACCATCTGGAGAAGTTAGGAGTTTATGTTAGTTCAGCAAGTTGGTATATGTAGACACAAGAGTCTGCCTTGCCAAATACAGCTGTAGAGATAGTCATGGATTAGTTTACTAGGGCAGCTGAGAAGGTTGCCTCTAGGGGTGGGTAGTGTAATTGAAACTTCCTTCATGTCAAGCCTAGTTTTTGAATGGTGCAATGGAGATGGTGACCAAGAGCCCACCTGTGGCAAAATTGTGTATCATGGGTCCCTTCATCTCCATTTTTGGCCCTTCCTTCTCCTTGGATTTCAATAGCACTATCCTGCCCTACTGCACACAGATCTCTAAACTATCACCGGCAGAGTCTTGCCACACCTCCTTTCCCCAGGAAACATCTTTTTCTCCATTATCGCTCCTTTTTGCTTCCTCCAATCATATCACTTTTTCCTGGGGATCTATCACATTACGAGCACAAATCTGATAGAGAAATGCGTGGTAAATGTCAATGGTCAATAATGCCTTAATAATGTTTAAATTTGAATAGTGGTCTACAATGCCTTTGCTAGACACAGGGGTTGCCATGAGGACTTCAATCTTAGAGAAGAGGGGTATGGGATCAAGTAAGAATAGGGATGGTAAAATAGGAATTTGAGAAAGGGATCTTTTAATGATCTTTGCATGAGGACATTGTTGTTAGGTGCCCTTGAGCCGATTCTGACTCCTAGAGATTCCGTGTGACAGAGTCGAACTGCCCCACAGGGTTTTCTAGGCTGTAATCTTTACAGGAGCAGGTTGCCAGGCCTTTTCTCCCCTGGAGTGGCTGGTGGGTTTGACCCACTGAACTTTTGGCTAGTAGCCAAACATGTAACCCTTGTATCCCCAAGGCTCCTTGCATAAGGATACTCCTGGTTATTTCTTAAATATTTGAAAAGAGGTTAGACCCCATACTCCTCACTGCCCCCTCCATGTTCTGCGCACCTTGCTCCTGCATTCTATGATTCTGCCAGAAATAACTGTATTAATTAAACAGCACTCAAATGCAGAGAAAATACCCAATTCAGTTTGGGGATAGAAACTCTTCCTGAGTTGTCAAGGACCCCACAGAACTGAAGCTGCTGCTATTAGAGGTCATGTTCACACTCCGTCTGACACTAAAATTAACAGATGGGACACTTCAACCCAGTGCACAGTTGTCAAAAACCACAGTTTAAATCAGTCACAGACAACTGCTTCATTCCCCACACTTGCCTGGGTGTAACAACTGCAAGAATGTCTCTGCTTAAATTACACCCAGTGACACCACAAAGAGAGACGTGTCTAGGCTGTAGTCATTTTCAGTCCTTTCTGAGCTTCTCTTATGGTGGGGGTCAGTGCCCTTTCCAAAATGGGGTGCCAGGGTTCTGACCTGTGATCTTTTATCAAACTAGCACATGTGCTTTACATATGCATATGCAATCAGTAACAAAGTGGGGAGGGCAGCGATGTAGGAGGGAAAGGAAGGGGATATACTGAGTCTCACAGAAAGGGATATCATAGCTAGCTCTTAGTTCAAGACAGGGCAGCAGTGAGGGACAAGGTACAGAAATAATTGGTGAGGAAGGCATTGTACCTTGGCCTCTAACTTGTGTGGCTGTAAAAACTGGTCTATGGGGTATCACTTGGTGTCTGGTTGTAGGATGCCAGCCCTTGGCCTATGGAATACACCCACTCATCCATTCACTCAGGCAGTGAACATACTGGGCCAGGAACTGGGCCAGGCACTGGAAACACACACGTATCTAAGACAGTCTCTGACCTCAAAAAGCTCACAGTCTAGTTTCTTCCCCATTTATTCACCTAGTCATCCAGCTTGTCAGTTTGTCATACTGTGGTGCTTATGTGTTGCTGTAGGGCTGGAGGCTATGCCACCGGTATTTAAAAAACCAGCAGAAGCACCCATGGTAGACAGGTTTCAGCAGAGCTTCCAGACTAAGAGAGACTGGGAAGAAGTATTGTACTGGGCATTTCTGCAGCATCTCTTTCAAGTGCTGAAGAGCAAAGATGTCTCTTTGAAGACAAAGGTGCGCCTAACCCAAGCCATAGTGTTTTCAATCACCTCGTATGCATGTGAAAGCTGCATATGACAATGAATAAGGAAGACTGAAGAAGAGTTGATGCTTTTGAGTTGTGGTGTTGGTGAAGAACACTGAAAGTACCATGCACACCAGAAGAAGGAACAAACCTGTCCTGGACGAAGTACAGTCAGAATGCTTCTCAGAAGCTAGTCAGAAAGGACTAGTCCCTGGAGGAGGGTATTGTGCTTGGTAAAGTGGAGGGTCAATGAAAAAAGGGAGGACCCTCAAAGAGATAAATTGAGACAGTGGCTGCAATGATGGGCTCTGGTATAGCATGGATTGTGCTCTGGTATAACACAGATTGTAAGGCTGGTGCAGGACCAGGGCAGTGTTTCATTCTGTTGTAGTTATGGTCGCTATGAGTCAGAGCTGACTGGAAGGCACCTAAAAACAACATCCAGCCTAAAATTCACCGTCATTCATTCCGCTAACATTTGTTGAGTGTCAGGCACTGCACGGCACTGCACTGATTATGGTGTCAAGCACCTCCTGGAGGTTTGTTTACAATTAATTTAAACATTACCCAGTGAATGCAATGCAACCAAACTTTATTATGATGCTGCACATAGGCGTTGGTGCTTAAGCTCTGGTGGCGCAATAGTCAAGAGCTCGCCTTCTAAGCCCCATGGGAGAAAGATGTGGCAATCTTCTTCTGTAAAGATTCACAGCCTTAGAAATCCTTTGTGTTCTACTCTGTCCTATATGGTCGCTGTGAGTGTTTTTTTCATGTAGGTCAGGGCAAGACATTTAAAGGGGAAGCAACTCAATTTAGAGTTTATCAAGGGAAGAGGGGGTGGGATTTTCAGAGGTTTCCTAGCGAAGAACTCTATCTACCTTGATCACAAGCAGGCTGTAAACTCGGGATTGGAGTCTTCAGTGGCACAGTTACAGATCCACTTGTCTTTTCTTTTCATGGTTCAACTCCAGCAGTGGTAAGCAGGTGGGGGAGAAGTGGTGAGGGTGCAGGTAGGGCCTTACACCAAGTTTGTTTATAGTCCATAGGTTGTCAGTCATGCACATTGATGAGTCAGTCCTGGTCAAATTTAATTTGTGTCATCTCATTGCATCAAACAAGTTACATAAAAAGATGTTTTTTACACAGCAGTTTCTTAGATTCAATATCAAAAGTACTAGTAACAAAAGACAAAATAGGTATATTGGATTTCATCAAAATTGAAAACTTTTCTTCAACAAAGACTTTAGCAACCCAATAAAGAGACAACTTACAGACTGGGAGAAATTTTTTCCTCAAAAATTTTTTTTTGTAGTAAAATATATCCAACAAAATATTTGCTGTTGCAACCACTTTTACATATACAATTCAGTGACATTAATTACATTCACCATGTTCTATAACCATCACCACTATCCATTTCCAACATTTTTCATCATCTTTGAGAGAAACTCCATATTCCTTAAGCAATATCTCCCCCTTCCTTAGTCTCATCTGTCCCTAATAACCATTAATAAACTTTGGTCCCCAAGTATTTGGCTATTCCAGGAGTTTCATATTAGTAGGATTACACAGTATCTGTCTTTTTGTGTCTGACTTATTTCACTCAGCATAATGTTTTCAAGGTTCATCCATGTCATTACATGTTTCAGGAATTCATTTTTCTTTATGGCTGAGTAATATCCCATTGCAACTCAAGGGTTGAATTTTTTCTTCAATTCTTTCAGCTTGAGAAGAATGCTAAAGAGTACTATGGTCTGCTAAAAGGACTAACAAATCTCTCCTGGAAGAAGTGCGGCCAGAATGCTTCTGGGAAGCGAGGATGGCCAGACTTCATCTGCCCTACTTTGGTCATTTTGTCAGAAGAAACCATTCCCTGGAGAAGGATATCATGCTTGGTAAAATGAAGGGTCAACAAAGAAGGGGAAGGCCCTCAACAAGATGGACAGACACAGTAGCTGCAATGATGGGCTCAGGTATAGCAATGATCGTGAGGTTGGCACAAGACTGGGCAGTGTTTCGTTCTGTTGTGCATAGGGTCGCTATGAGTCAGAGATGACTAGACAGTACTTAACAACAACATATGCTATTGTACGTATATACTGTATTTTGTTTATATGCTTATCTGTTGATGGACATTTAGGTTGTTTCTACCTTTTGATATTGTGAACAATACTGCAATGAAGATTGATGTACAAATATTGGTTTGAGTTCTTGCTTTTCGTTCTTTTAGGCATATACCTAGGAGTGGAATTGCTGGGTCATATGGCAATTCTATGTTCAATTTTTTGAGGAACTGCCAAGCTTTTTTTCCACTGTGACTGTACCATTTTACACCACCAGCAATGGATGAGGTCCCAATTTCTCTGCATTCTCACCACACTTCTTATTTTCCATTTTTCTGATAATAGCCATCCATAGTGGGGGTGAAGTGGTATCCCACTGTGATTTTGATTTGCACTTCCCTAATGACTAATGATATTGAGCATCTTTCCATATGCTTGTTGCCCATTTGTATACATTCTTTGGTGAAATGTCTATTCAAATCCTTCACCTTTTTTTATTTTTGATGGGATTGTCTTTTTGTTGCTGAATTATAGGAGTTCTCTTTTTTAAAAAATTTTTTAATGCATTTTATTGAAATACAATTTATGTACAGTGAAATACACAAAACTAAAGTGAAATGGGTCAATGCATTTTCTTTTTTTCATTGTTCCCTCCCCTCCCCTCCTCTACCACCCCTGGCAACCAACAAAGAAAGTTTCCCTTCATATATAAACCTTTCCTTGACCCTCCACAACAACAAACTAATACTATATTTGTCCTTCTGTGATTGACTTATTTC
>NW_006924309.1:8933-10828 GCF_000298275.1 Orycteropus afer afer
TTTTGCTGGGTACATAATTCTTGGTTGGAAATTTTTCTCTTTCAGGGTTTTATATATACCATCCCATTGTCTTCTCACCTGCATGGTTTCTGCCAAGAAATTTGAGCTTAGTCTTATTGGTTACCCCTTGTAGGTAATTTTTCATTTTCTCCATGCTGCTCTCATGATTCTTTCTTTGTCTTTGGTTTTGGTGAGTTTGATGATGGTATGTCTCGGTGATTTTCTTTTGGGTTCTATCCTGTTTGGGGTTCGTTGGACTTCCTGAATGGATATATTCTCATCTCTCATCATATCAGGGAAGTTCTCTTCTAACAAATCTTGGATGATTTTCTCGTGGTTTTATTTTTCTTTTCCTGTTCTAGAATTCCAATTACACATGGGTTATTCCTTTTGATGGGATCCCACATGAACCTTAGGCTTTCTTCATTTTGTTTTGATCTTTTTTCTGATTAGTCCTTTTCCAAAGAAGTAGTCAGGTGTTTGTCTTCAATCTCATTAATTCTGTCTTCCATTGATTCAATACTACTCCTCTGCCATTTCAATGTATTATCTATTTCTGACAATTTAGATTAATCTTCTGGATTTCTATCTGTAGATTTTGTATCATTTCTAATTTTTCATTTATTTTGTCATTTTGTTCTTGTATTGTCTTTCAAAATTGTTCTAGCATTTTATCTGTGTTTTCCTTGGTCTGTCTCTTAATCCTTAGAAGTTACCTAAATATAATTATTTTGAATTCCTTATCAGGGAGTTCCAATGCTGCCTCTTCCTCAGGGATGTGTTTTGGCTCTATATCTTGGTCCATTGTTTCTCCTGCTTTATCTTGCTTCTTTGTGTGAATTGTGATGCTCTGTTGTCTCCGAGGCATTGCGACTTTTTTGTGTTTATATTTAATTGTGATTGTATGTTGGAGAGACTTGCCCATGATTTTTTTGTTTGTTTGTTTGTATGTTATCCACACAAGCAGGGTACTGTGCTGTGCTCCTCTATGCACTAGTTTACAGCACTTATACACACACCACCTGTCTCCTTTCCTATTGTCAGCCTCTGGTATGTCCCTGCTGACCTTGGCAACCAGAGCCTATTCTTAGGTCCCTGGAATCTGAATGAGAATGCTGTCATTTTAAAGTCCAAAGTCATTGTCACTTGTAAAGATTCAAGATGGTTGTCCCCTCAGTCACTTTTAATACCCAAAATGGCCACCGCTTATAAACATTCAAAATGGCTGCACCCTCAGTCACTTTAAATATCCAAAATGGTTGTCATGTATAAACAATCAAAATGGCTGCGCCCTCTGGACAGCAGAAAGTCAACAGCTCAGGTTGTCTTCCTCCTTGTTATTTCCCTTCCTAGTCATAGACTACCAGCACAGTTGTCCCTTCAGCCCTTGGTGACCAGGGCTGATCTTTAGGTCAATTTTCAGGTCCCAACACCACTTGGAATTATTCAGGCTGTTGGTCTCATCAGAGTAGCTCACAGTCTGAAGCTCTGACTGTCTCTGTACTCACTCTTTTCGTTCAGGTTTTTCCACTGGTTGGTGCCTAATCTACTTCTGTATAGTTCCTTTCAAAGCTCAGGGCTCCAGGATTATTTTTTGTATCTCTGTCAACTGGTTTTTCTTTCTTTGTTGAAGAGAGTCTGTGTCACTTGTCTGCCTATTCCTCCATCTTACAGGAGGTTCTGAGTTATAGGAGTTCTTTATATATTCTGGATATTAAACTTTCACTAGGTATATGATTGGGAACCAAATAGTGTTAAGGGTTCAATATCAATTTTTTTCTACAATAAATGTTAGCAAAGATATGGAGAAATTGGAAACCTTTATCCATTGCTGTAGGAGCTGGTAGCATAGCACCCAAGGCACTTGACTGCTAATCAGAAGGCTGACGGTTCAA
>NW_006924309.1:12019-13353 GCF_000298275.1 Orycteropus afer afer
GAGACATCTTTGCTCTTCAGCACTAGAAAGAGGTCTTTTACAGCAGATTTGCCCACTGCAATATGTCATCTGATTTCTTGACTGCTGCTTCCATTGGTGTTGATTGTGGAACCAAGTAATATGAAATCTTTAACAACTTCAATCTTTTCTCCACTTATTGTTATGCTGTTTATTGGTCCAGTTGTGAGGATTTTCATTTTCTGTATGTTGAGATACAATCCATACTGCAGATTGAAGTCTTTAATCTTCATCAGTAATTGTTTCAAGTCATCCTCACTTTCAGCAAGCAAAGTTGTGTAGTCTGCATATCACAGGTTGTTAATGAGTCTTCCTCCAATCCTGATGCTATGCTCTACTTCATGTAGTCCATCTTCTTGGATTATTTGCTCAGCATACAGATTGAGGGAATATGGTGAAAGGATACAACCCTGATGCGCTCCTTTCCTGATTTTTAAACCATAGGGTATCCCCTTGTTCTGTTTGAATGACAACTTTCTGGTCTATGTATAGGTTCCTGATGAGCACAATCAAGTGTTTTGGAATTCTCATTCTTTTCAATGTTATCCATAATTTGTTATGATCCACACAATTTAATGCTTTTGCATAGTCAGTAATACACAAGTAAACATCTTTTTTATATTCTTTGCTTTCAGTCGAGATCCATCTGACATCAGCAATGATATCCCTTGTTACACATCCTCTTCTGAATCCAGCTTGCATTTCTGGAAGTTGTTGGTCAAAATACTGCTGTAACCATTTTTTAATTATCTTCAGTAAGATTTTACTTGCATGCAATATTAATGATATTATTCAATAATTTCCACATTCTGTGGGATCACCTTTCTTTGGAATGTGTACAAATGTGGCTCTTTTCCAATTTGTTGGCCAGGTAGCTGTCTTCCAAATTTCTTGGCATAGACAAGTTTGTGTCTCCAGCATGGCATCCATTTGTTGAAACATTTCAATGGGTATTCCATCAATTCCTGGAGCCTTGTTCTTTGCCAATTCCTTCAGTGCAGCTTCAACTTCTTCCTTTAATGCCATTGGTTTTTGATCATATACCACCTCTTGAAATGGATGTACATAGACCAATTCTTTTTGGTATAGTGACCCTGTGTATTCCTTCCATCTTCTTTAGATGTTTCCTGCATCATTCAATATTTTGCCCATAGAATATTTCAATATTACAACTCAAGGCTTAAATTTTTTCCTCAGTTCTTTCAGCTTGAGAAAAGCCAAGCATGTTCTTCCCTTTTGGTTTTCTAACTCCAGGTCTTTGCACATTTCATTATAATAATTGACTTTGTCTTCTCAAGCTGCTCTTTGAAATCTTC
>NW_006924309.1:14157-14611 GCF_000298275.1 Orycteropus afer afer
TCTGTCACCAAAGCCATATTTTCAAAATACTCGTGATTCTTCTTTGTCTCCAACTTTTGCATTCCAGTTACCAGTGATAATCAACACATCTTGATTGCATGTTTGGTCAATTTCAGACTGCAGAAGTTGGTAAAAATCTTCAATTTTCTTGTCTTTGGCTTTGATGGTTGGTGTGTAAATTTAAATAATAGTAGTATTAACCCATCTTCCTTGTAGGTGTATGGATATTATCCTATCATTGACAGCATTGTACTTCAGGATAAATCTTGATACATTCTTTGTGATGATGAATGCCACACCATTCCTCTTCAATTTGTCGTTCCTGGCTTAGTAGATCATACGATCTTCTGATTCAAAATGACCAAAACCAGTCCATTTCAACTCACTAATGCCTAGGATATCAATCTTTATGTGTTCCAATTCATTGTTGACAACTTCCAATTTTCCTGGATTC
>NW_006924310.1:0-7395 GCF_000298275.1 Orycteropus afer afer
TCAGAAACAGAGGGGAAATAAAGACACTGAGGCAAGGGAAAATGAAGATTCAAATTTTACTATCAGACCTACCCTTAAAGAATGCCAAAAGGAAACTCTCCAATCAGCAAGAACGTGACTACACAAGGTGAGGACCTTCTGAAAGGAAGGCCAAGCAATGGCTTGGGGAAGAACAGAGCTAAACATAAGAGATGAAACACCATCACATAAAGTTCTTTAGATTATACAGTTGAAGCAAAAGTTGTTAACACCATCTGAAGTGCTCCTTGAAAATTCAAGGACAGAGCACTAAGTGGGGAGGAACACTTGAGGTGCCTTTTTCTCTCAAGGCAGTAAATACACCTTTTCTTTGCCATTTCTCCCGAGGACTGAATGAAGCCCTGACTGTAGGAGCTGACAGCAGCAGCCTTTGTCTCCTGCGACCCAAGGGGAGCTGCTGAAAAGGACCTACTGAGCCAATCTCCCTGACTGCACCTGACTACAGGAGACAAGACTGGGCATTCTGTGTGTCCCAGACCACGGGAGACCCAAGGACCACGGAGCCGTGCTGCACACCCGGTAAAGTGCCCGAGGTCACCTGATGATCCTGTGGAAATGCAGATTCCCCTCCAACAGCATTGGTCCGCCTGGGCCCCAGGAGCGGCGGTCAGTGCGCAGGCGTCGCAGGTCGCCGGCCCGCGGCAGAGTCCCACCCGGCAGGTGGAGAGTGGTGAGCTGTCGCACGCGCTGCCGCCCCCGCCCCGGGACCATGCACGCTGTGGTGTCCCCGGTGACCACGGCCATCTTCGTGGCCCTCTTCCTCTTCACCATCCTGCTCATCCTCTACGCAATCCTGTGGTACATCTGCCGAGACGTGGACCACGATGCCATCTGAGGCAGGTAGAGAGCGCCTTCTGCTCCCCGGCCTGGCCACGCCCGCGTCCCTGCGCTGCAGCCTGAGCCCCGCCCGGACCCCACGGCCCTCCCCGGGACCCGCGCCCCTTCCAAGGACCTCGAGACCCTTCCCGTGACACGGAGCCCCATCTTATTACCCCTCACCCCTTCCTGGGTCCCCGCGTGCCTTCTTGGAACCCCGCGCTCATCGTCAGGACCCTGAGCTCCCCGGGACTCCGCTCCTCTTCCAAGAACCGAGAACCCGGCTCCTGTTCCCACCCCACCCCCGAAGGCTTCAACCTGGGATCCCGCGCCCCTTCTCCGGACGCTACACTTTTTGCTGGACCCGGCACAAGTACCCCAGGCTTCCTCCTGCCCCCGAATCCTGCACTTCTTCCTGGGACCCGCGCCCCTTTCCTGGACCCCCTGCTCCGCTTCTGTTCCCATGCCCCTTCCAGTAGTCTGCGCCTGTCCGGGTTACCAGGCTCCTGATCCCACGCGCTTTCCTGTGCCCTGCGCCCCTCGCTCTAGGGGAACCTCGCGCCCTTCTCCTGCTCCCAGGATCCTTTCCTCGGTCCATGCCAGTCCTGGGAGCCCCGCGCCCATTTCCCAGACCCTTCGCCTGTCCCCCAGCTCTTGCAGCCCACTTCCTGGACCCGGCACTCCGACATTGATCCTGCGCTTATCCTCAGGACCCCACTCCATTTGCGGACCCTACGCCCCTTCCCGGGATCCTGCTCCTAGTCCCTAAGCCTGACGCACTTTTCTAGACCCTGTGCCCCTTCCTCCGACCTCGTGCCGCTCCATCAGATCTCATGTCCCTTCCAGGGCCCCCATAGCCTGCTCCTGCATCCCGCAGACTCCAACTTGAGATCGTGGGCCCCTTCTCCAGACACCTCGACCCCGCGCCAGGTTCCTGACCCGGCATCCCTTCCTGAGACCCTGCACTCCCGCTCCTGATCCCGCTCCCTTCCTGTAACCTGCACCATCCCCCCCACACCCCCACCCATCCCTCATACACCATGCCAGTTCCCTGACTCTGCTCCCCTTGCCCAGACACCCCATCCTCTCCTGCTTCTGCACTTCACAGGCTCCCACCTGGGACCGGCACTCCTCTGACTCCCATACTTTTTTGCCTGAAACCCTTGCCCTTCCCAATGCCCCAGGACTCTCTTGACTCTGCTTCCCTCTACCAACTCCTTTGCCCTGTCCCAATCCCTGGGCCTTCTCTGGCCCTCACACCTCTCCCTGCTCCTGAGCTCCACACCAATCCCCACCCAGTCCTGGCTCCTTGCCTTGAACCCTCCATCCTTCCCGGACCCTGAGCACCAAGGCTGGCAGTAGCACCTGGCAGGTGCCCTGTGACTGAGGAGCAGTGGGATATTTTCATGGCCTGTGGGCCACTTGTAGCCCTACCTCCTTGAGAGGGTCCAGGTCCCTTTGCGTTTTTCTAGCACCAGAGACCTTCTTTCCTCCCTCCCAGGGACGGGGAGCCTAGGCCCACCTGGAACAGGCCTCACCATGCTTGAGTGGCTTAAGCCTGCAAACCAGCCAGCAACTAATAGCAATTTGACCTATCACTCCTATCCCCGGAGTTTCTGGAACTGAATTCAGTCCTGTGAAGTGGTACCTGGCATCAGGGCTGAGCACTGCTCCCAGGATTACAGTGTGTGTGCTGGCTGAGCCTCTGGAGAGTCATAGAGCTTGGGCCATGTAGGAGGCCGGCTGCCTTTGACTTTCTTTCTTTGATGGGGCAGTCCATCTGCTGGCAGATTGGTAGCTAGAATTTGGCCACATAGATGCTTGGGGCACTAGCCACCATGCCCATTTCTGGGCAGGTTCTGGGGAGGTAGGAACATGGGGAGGAAGAGCTGCCACCTTGGTTGAGTTGGCATCACTCCAACATAAAGGTGGACCCAGAGCATATGTTTGGGTGTGGACTTGAAATCCACAGATTCTCCCTGGGAACCCAAGGGCAGTGGGCAGCAGCAGGCAGCTCCTTGGGAGAGAGCATCCCATCTCCCGTGAGCCCTACGAACAGGAATTGTAGAGTGTGCAGGGCAGGAGAGCTGGAGCTCTGGAGTCACGCACACCTGGGTCCAAAGTGCAGGTCAGCCAGTTAGCAGCTATGTGACCGAGCAGGTTTGATCTCTAAGATCTCTTATTTCATCTGTAAAACTGCAGTTAATAACGGTATCAGTCCCACTGAAGGGATAACATAAAATACTGCATTTAAGCTGCAAATGGCCTTACTGTACACAGTAAATTGACTGTACACAGTAAATGTTTAATTTGAAGTGGTACTTACTCATAGACAATTACCCATCTTCTAATGATAGCCTGTTGTTTTACTTATTTTTTGAGGCATAATTTACATGTAGTAAATTTCACCCTTTTGTAGTATACAGTCTCTGAGTTTTGACAACCACATAAAGCCATGTAACTACCACCACGGTTAAGACCTCCCTCCCTTCTGTTGATAACCTATTAAAAAAAAAATCCTTTCCTCTCACTGTCTTTATATCTGAGAAAGCTAGCATCTCAAACTTGTTTCAGAGAAGCAACTCTGATTTGCAGGATCTGTTTATGTCATGTCCTGGGGGTTGAGTCTCCTGCTGCTGGAGCACTGGGTGCCATACCAAGGATCTAGATCTGCCAGATGCCTGTGGACCTCAGCCAGTCTCATCCCTCAGCCAATGACTTCATTTGGCAAATGTGTGTTGAGTGACTTCTACAAGCCAGGTGCTGGCACTTCTTCATGCTTCAGTTTTCCCTAATTAGAGCTGCCCTGTTTACCTTAGGCCAATCCTGGCCCTGCCCCACCGAAATCCTTCACCTGTTTCATCAATATCATGATGCTGAACATGAAAGAGATTGGTTTTTTAATATCATTCAAATAACAGATTAGCACACATGCCATGCAAAAATAAAGTAAAATAAAATTCATACACTCTGGAAGTGAATCCAGCAAATTCTAAAATCACTCCATCTCCCTGCACAGTCTACTCTCCAGAGGAAACAGTCTCTGGTAACCTTTGGTTCTTCTCCTTCCTGACTTTGCTTTCTCTGCACCTCACTCCTCTCTGCTACTCTCCCCTCTCCTCCTCTTCTTCCTCCCCTCTTCTATCTCCTCCCCCCCCTTTCCCTCTGCATTTCCCTTTCCCACCCATCTCTCCCTTCCCCTATCTCTGCTTCTGTCTCTGTCTCTCTCTCTCTCTCTCACACACAGTGTTGTTTTGCTTTTCCTTCACATTAAATGGGCTGGGAGAGGGGGGAGATTCAGAAGTAGAATGAAAGTCGGCCAAAGAAGCACCAGAGGCCTGATTTTTTTTAATCCTCTCTTCTCACACTCTCCTGCTAGAAAGGGATACCTGATTATCAGGTCTGTGGGAGACTGTCTTGAGCTCCTTTTGTGAGTTCCTCTGAAGAAAGGTGCTGCTGGAAGTGCAAAGACTATTTTTGTGAGGCAGGCAGAGCGCACTAGCCATCTGCACAGAGAAGCTCAGAGGAGGTACCTGAGTGTCCCACTTCTCTTTGCCTCATCTTGGCTGCCCACCCCTCTAAGGGGGAAAGTTTGTGAGGCCCCAGTTTGTC
This sequence comes from Orycteropus afer afer, assembly GCF_000298275.1. Classification (NCBI taxonomy): domain Eukaryota; kingdom Metazoa; phylum Chordata; class Mammalia; order Tubulidentata; family Orycteropodidae; genus Orycteropus; species Orycteropus afer. The sequence goes on from NW_006924310.1 coordinate 4,468, forward strand.
CTGCCCTTTGGATTCTGGCTTCAGCACAGAACTTCCACCAAGAAGCACTGCTCATGTGGGCTGCGTCGAACTGAAGACTTCCTCTCCTTCCTTACAGAAAGCCCAAAGCCTTCTCAGTTGTCCTGTCTGGGTTTCTAAAAAGCGTTCTCACCAGCAGTATGGAGGAAGAGTTGGAATGGCCTGAGATGAGAGATTGATTCAAAGTCAAGAAAGGATGAAGGCCTGAACTTAGGTAGTGACCACAGTAGGAAGAGGGTAGAGATGGTTCTAAGGTAGAATTGGTGAGACATGGTGACTGGATGCGTGTGAAGGCCCAGGCACAGAGGGTGGATAGGAAAGAGGGCAGGAGAGTAAAACTCTGCCTTGAAACCCTATGGGCAGTTCTCTTCTGTCTTTTAGGGTTATTATGAGGCCCTTTGACAACAGATGGCAAGAGGTTTAACTTAGCAAATTAGAAGGACAGTGATACCATTAAAATATCAGTAGCTCCCATTGGCCACATATGGGTTCCCTTAGCCAGCGTTCCAGGCCCCTGCCCGGCCTGGACCCTGCTTACCTTATTACCTTGAGTTTTCTTTCCTCCTGTCGAATCACCTGAGCCTCTTCCTAATGAAGCACCAAGTTCTATCTCTAAGTCTGTGTGTTCCTGCCTCCATGCCTTGGAATCCACCATTCTTTCTGCCTGGGATGCCCTCTCTTCCTCATCTCTGTATATATGTCCAAACCTACGTGTTCTTCAAGGAACACACTCACGTATGTGCCTCTGCCTCTGTTTCCAGGGGTCATGAGCTACGCATGTTCCCTCCTGCTGTGCTGCCACACACACCCCCAGAGTGCTTCCCCCACCAAGACACCTCCCATAGGCATGTGAGATCTCAAGGGGCATTTCCCTCTTCCCCACCTCTCTACATCAGAACTGTCCTGGAAGACTCTAAGGGACAATAGCCAAAGAAGCATGCCCACCCATGGTGTGGCTGATATTGGGATGGATTTTCCAGGCCCATAACCTTGACTGTACATGGGCCTTGCTTGGGCAGAGCTTTCTCAATCTGACTATAGAGATGGGAGTCCAGCCCTGTGATTAGGAAAAGCATAGGGGGAAGAGCAGGGGAAGGCACTGTGATGCAGGAAAGTGCACTGAACAAACATCCTGGCCCCCAGGCAAGTTGGCTTTAAAGGACTCAGGGTACAGCCCAGTGCAATGTGATATAGAGCTCACCTACTTTTGTCATGTTGTCAGAAGGGACCATTTCCAGGAGAAAGATATCATGTTTGGTAAAGTGGAGGGTCAACAAAAAAGGGGAAGGTCCTCAATGAGATGGATTGACACAGTGGCTACAATTATGGGCTCAGGTGTAGCAAGGATCATGAGGCTGGCACAAGATTGGGCAGTGTTTTGTTCTGTTGTACACGGGGTCACTGTGAGTTGGAGCTGACTTGATGACACCTAGCAACAACAACAGGGCTCAGGCAGGAAGAAGCCAGGGTAATAAGTTGCAGATAACCCCCACATTGTGATCACTTCTCATGAGCACCTACTGGTTTAGGAGACTGTTAGTACCTTGGCCAGGTGCTAGGACAAGCTCTGGCACTTACCAGCCCTGCCATAATGGGGAAATTATCAAGCCCTAGATCAAATACACAGGAATCAGATTGACTACATCTGTGGCAAGAGGCAATGGAGAAGTTCAACGTCTTCCACCAAAACAAGGCCAGGAGCTGACTGTGGAACAGACCATCAGATGCTCATATGCAAGTTCAAGTTGAAGCTGAAGATAATTAAAACAAGTACACAAGAGACAAAATATGACCTTGATTATATCCCTCCTGAATTTAGAGACCATGTAAAGAATAAATTTGATGCATTGAACACCAGTGACCAAAAACTAGAGGAATTGTGGGATGACACCAGGAACATCATTCATGAAGAAAGCAAAAGGTCATTAAAAAGACAGGGAAGGAAGAAAAGACCAAAATGGATGTCAAAAGAGACTCTCAAACTTGCTCTTGAATGGACAGTAACTAAAGGAAATGGAAGAAATGACAAGACAAAAGAGCTGAACAGAAGATTTTAAAGAGCAGCTCAAACAGACAAAGCCAATTACTATCATGCATTGTGCAAAGATCTGGAGTTAGAAAACCAAGAGGGAAGAACATGCTCTGCATTTCTCAAGCTGAAAGAACTGAAGAAAAAAGTCAATCCTTGAGTTGCAATATTGAAAGATTCTATAGGCAAAATAATGAATGATGCAGGAAACAGCAAAAGAAGATGGAAGGAATACTAAGTCACTGTACCAAAAGAATCAGTCGGCATTCATCTATTTCAAGAGGTGGCAATTGATCAAAAGCCAATGGTATTGAAAGAAGAAGTTGAAGTAGTACTGAAGGAATTGGCAAAAAACAAGGCTCCAGGAATTGACCGAACACCCACTGAGAGGTTTCAACAAACAGACGTAAGCATTGAAGGCACTTACCCAGTTATGCCAAGAGATTTGGAAGAAAGGTACCTGGCCAACTGACTGGAAGAGACCTATATTTGTACCCATTCCAAAGAAAGATGATCCCACAGAATGTGGAAATTATCAAACACATGCAAGTAAAATCTTACTGAAGATAATTCAAAAATGAATGTAGCAGTATACTGATAGGAAAATTCCAGAAATGCAGGCTACATTCAGAAGAGGATGTGGAATGAGGGATATCATTGCTGATATCAGATGGATCTTGGCTCAAAGCAAAAAATACCAGAAAGATGTTTACTTGTGTTTTATTGACTATGTAAAAGCATTCAACTGTGTGGATCATAACAAATTATAGCTAACATTGAGAAGAATGGAATTTCCAGAATACTTAATTATGCTCATGAGGAATCTGTACATAGATCAGGAGGTTGTCATTCAAACAGAATAAGAAGATACTGCATGGTTT
>NW_006924310.1:8083-9055 GCF_000298275.1 Orycteropus afer afer
TCCCACCTTGGAGTTTACAAAGATTTATGAGTAGAAAAGCCAAACTAAGTAATTTACTACACAGCACTGGACTATATGAAGAAGAGCATGGCAGCAGGGATCCAGGTAAGGGAAGGGACCAAGGCCCCACCCCCAAGAGGCAGGAAAGCAGGGGAAAGAATAGCCAGGGAGACGACAGAGCGAGCAGCAGCAGGGACCCAGGTAAGGGGAGGGCAGAGAGGTTTCCAACTGCTAAGGGAGACAAACTTGTCTGTCAGTTCATTGTACTGTGGTGGCTTGTGTGTTGCTTGAGGCTGTGCCACCAGTGTTTCAAATGCCAGCAGGGTTGCACATGGTGCACAGGTTTCAATGCAGCTTACACACTGAGAAAGACTAGGAGGAAGGAAAGAGGCCATCCACTTCTCAAAGAATTGGCCAGGGAAAACCTTATGAGTAGCAGAGAAACACTGTCTGATACATTACTGCACAACTTTGTGAATAGCTTGGAAACATTGTCTGATACAGACAGGAGGACAAAGCCCCTTAGCTCAGAAGGCTCTCAAAATACAAATGGGAAAAAGCTGCATCATCAGAGTTGAACCAACCTTACTCATATGGATAAAGTAAAGCTTTCGAGACCTCCGTTTGCTGATGTGGCATGACTCAAATTGAGGAGAAACAGCTGCAAACATCCATTAATAATCAGAACATGGAATATATGAAATATGAATCTAGGAAAATTGGAAGTTGTCAAAAATGAAATGAAATGAAATGCATAAAGATTGATATCCTAGTCATTAGTAACCTGAAATGGACCGGTTTTGGCCATTTTAAATCAGACAACTGTATCATCTTCTATGCCAGGAATGAGAGTTTGAAGAGGAATGGCATGGCATTCATCATCACAAAGGATGTTTTAAGATCTGTCCTGAAATACAGTGCTGTCAGTGATAGGATAATATCCATATGCCTACAAGGAAGACCAGTTAATAC
>NW_006924310.1:11360-12692 GCF_000298275.1 Orycteropus afer afer
ATGCTCCTTGGAAGTGAGAATGGCCAGACTTCGTCTCACCTATTTTGGTCATGTTGTCAGAAGGGACCATTCCCTGGAGAAGGATGTCATTCTTGGTAAGGTGGAGGGTCGACGAAAGAAGGGGAGGCCTTCAACGAGAAGTATTGACATGGTGGCTGCGGTGATGGGCTCAAGTATAGCAGGGATCATGGAGCTGGTGTGGGATCGGGGAGTGTTTCGTTCTGCTGTGCATGGGGTCGCTATGAGTCGGAAAGGACTCGACGGCACCTAACAACAAACAACAACAGAGGCAGAGAGGGGGATCTCACTGCCATCAACAGAGAAGAGTTGGAGGTGAGGGAGAGTGCATCCTTGGACCTGAGATCCCTTTACTGAACCACCTTGGCAGAGACACCCTGGGCAGAGAGAGATGACAGAAGCAGAGAGAGACGTCCTGAGCAGAGAGAGATGCCCTGGCAGAGAGACAGTCGCAGTAGAACCAAGAGGCACGAGACAGAGTTTTGGGCTTATTTGGCCCCCAGAGCAAGAAAGCTGAGTGTCTTTGGGCAGAGGCTTGTTGATGGAGCGGGGTACACCTAGGTGTACCTTTTGGCAGAGCTAAAAGATCTTTGTAACACTTGCTCAAGCAGGGCAGAGGCCAGGCCAAGAGGCCAAGGGCCAGAGAGGCGTGCCTGGGGGCATAGCAAAGGGGAGACTGTCCTGATCGAATAATTGTATCCTCAGCTCGTTCCTGAACCTGAATTGTAGCCTGTTACTTCCCAAATAAACCCCATAATCTTAATTATTGTCTGTGAGTTCTGTGTGGCCATTGCAACAAATTATTGAACACAGTCGGGAAGTAGTTAGTGACATGGGAGGGATGGTTGGTGTCAGAATTGGCAAAAGGCTGAAGGGTGGGGGCATGTCTGGTCTCATAGGAATAAGCCTTGGGCTGTTGATGGTGAGTCTGTCTTCCTCTTGTGAAGTTAGAGGATGTCAGAAGATGCAGCTTCCCTGTCCTTTTCGCACCAAGCCATGGTATTTTCAATAGCCTCGTGTGCATATGAAAGCTGGACAATAAATAAGGAAGACCGAAGAAGAGTTGATGCTTTTGAGTTGTGGTATTGGCGAAGAATACTGAAAGTACCATGGACTGCCAGAAGAATGAACAAACCTTCCTGGAACAAATGCAGCCGGAATGCTCCTTGGAAGCGAGAGTGGCCAGACTTCGTCTCACCTACTCTGGTCATGTTCTCAGAAGGGACCATTCCCTGGACAGTGATATCATGCCAGGTAAAGTGGAAAGTCAGCGAAAAAGTGGAAGACTCTCAACGAGATTGACTGACAGACACA
>NW_006924310.1:13932-14474 GCF_000298275.1 Orycteropus afer afer
ATGCTAGTAGGTGGTGGGATATTTTGGAAAAGGACAGCAATAATGGTGGCACAACATGAAAAATGTAATCAATGTCCCTGAGCTGTAAATGTGGAGGTTGTTATGTCAGTGAATGCCTTGTTGTGTGTGTGCCCCCAAACAAAAGTTTCCCCTTTTCCCCTCCCTCCTACCCCTGATAACCACTAATAATCTTTGGTATATATATATATGTGTGTGTGTGTGTGTCTTTTTCTTTCACCACAATATAAGTTAAGTATCTATATATCTATAGATAGATAGATAGATAGATATACCATTAGAAACTTTCCAGACCAGAGTTAGACAGAGAAGGGGAACAAAACTCCCAACAAGTAGTAGACTGTTGGTGAGCTACGAGGCAGCTCCAAGTGGCCCGATATGCATGCATTTGGAGACCATGATGGAGAGGATAAATGGGGGATAGAAAACATATTTGAAGAAATAACAAATGAAAATTTTCCAAAATTGATGAAACTGTAAATCCACAGATCCAAGAAGCAAGAAACATGAAGAAAACTCTACCA
>NW_006924311.1:0-2669 GCF_000298275.1 Orycteropus afer afer
CTGGGAAGAGGTAACTATGGGGAGGAAGTGGGAGGGGAGCTGTTGCATTGTAAATTTTGGTCAATGACATGAGACAAAGTATATGTGAACAGCTGTATGAAAAGTGAATTAACTCTGTAAATCTTCACCCAAATCAAAATAAAATTAAAAAAAAAAAAACATAGTGGACTATGTTACCCCACCTGACCTTGGTGCCCCCCAAAACTATGGTCCTGACCATGGTCACAAGGGATATCAAGCTCAACCGGCATAACACACTACTACACAAAAACACTGTACTTCATCCTACTTTGTTGAGTAGTGACTGGGGTCTTAAAAGCTTGCAAGTGGCCATCTAAGATACAACAACGGTTCTCTCCTTGTCCAGAGCAAAGAAAAATGAAGAAAACCAAAGACACATGGAAACAATTAATTAAAGGGACTAGTAGACCATGCAATCTTCAGCCTATATGACCATGAGACCAGAGGAACTAGATGGTGCCTGGCTACCACCGTCAACCACTCAGCAAGGGATTAGTGCAGGAAATCCTGGGTAGAATGGGAGAACAATGTGGAACAAAACTCAAAATCATAAAAAAAAAAAAAAAAAAAAACCTAGGTTTACTGGTCTGATAGAGCCTGATGAGATGCCCCCCTTCCCCCAGACTATGACTCTTAGTTACCCTTTTGGTCTGGAACTAAACTCACTCCTATGGCTTCCAGCCAAACAACAGACAGGCACATAGGGTGAACATTTACATAAGGTAGATATACTCCTTATAGCTGCTATCAGTTGTGGGAGAATAGAAAGGCAGTGTTTTCACAGGGAGATAGCTCGGGGGCTGTGGGAGACAGGAATGCACAGGAAGGAAGGACACAGAGAAGAGACAATTACAGGGAGGAAGTGGGAAGAGAGGTGTTACTTTGTAGAGAATTGCAGTCAATGTCACAAAACAAAATGTGTAGGAATCACTATATGGAAAATGAATTTGCTCTGTAAACTTTCACCCAAATCACAATTTAAATAATAATAATAATAATCACTATGGTCCTGAGCCCCCAAGCCAAGTGGAATTGCTTAGAATTTTAAAATTCAGCTTATATTAATTTACTTCCATGTCTTACCAAGGAACTACTCAATTGGTATAACATACTTGAGTTGGACAGTTTTAGGAGCACTGGTGGTGGTGGTTAAAGTATTAGGCTGCTAACCAAAAGGCCGGTGGTTTGACCCCACTAGCCACTCCATGGGAGAATGATACAGCAATCTGCTTCCATAAAGATTTACAGCCTTGGAAATGCCGTGGGGCAGTTCTCCTCTGTCCTATAGTGTTGCTATGAGTTGAAATCGACTCAATGCCAGTGGGTTAGGACAGGTTTTTTGCTGCGTAACTCATGATTTGCTCCAAGCAGCCACTCCTGTGCTTCACACATTGGTGAGATGCTTTCAAAAAGAAACAAAACCTATAATGTGTCTCTCACATCAATACAGATATAAAGATAATGTTCTATTTTGCTTTGAGGACTCAAATTCACTACTCTTCTTTCCCATATCATCAAAAATCATTCTTAAATATAAATTTCTACAAATACAGAATGGTCAGTTCATATTCCCAGCTGCCTTGCTTTCATTGTTAAAAATGTTGAGCGTGAGTGTCACTCATTCCACTTGGAAAAGAAAAAAGCAAGCATGCAATTAGCTACAGCGGGTCAGGTTACCATAGCAACGTGGCAAGGATAAAATGATCTTTCAAACTTTTTTCAGCACCAGGTGTCAAATAAAAGTTTGAGCTCTTTCATCTGTGTTCCTGGGATGGGAAAGGTATACTATGCTTTCATCCATAAGGAACACTTGCTTCTTTGTGATCCTCACCGAGTTGTGATTGCTAAGAAGCCAGCACACAGGGGAGAGTGATGACCAAAAAAGAATGGAATACCCTGAGAACTAGAGAAAAAAATGGCTCACTTCATAAAGTCAGTCTATTCTGTTTAACCTTCTTGTCTCCATAGGCCTCAAAATCCTTCTTCTATGAACCACTGAAATAGTAAACTAAGAGTCAGGACAGAATTCCAACATTTTATAAACTCTTCCAAAAGACAGCACATGTAAATCCAATAAATTTATTTATGAAATTAGCAAACACTTGAAATTAAACATGAAAAGTTTTCTCAGGGTAGGGGGAATAAGTCCTAGGCCTATTTCACTTATTGAACATAGATATAACATACTTATTAAATACTTCCAAATGACATGTTATAAAACACCATACAAACCAGAAAAATCAGTAATTGCTTAGTGTTATTAATCTATTAATGAAGATCACAAATATGGTCCAAATTCAGAATTATTAGAAACTTTGACTTAAATAATCAAATAACTATGCAATCAGGATGTGTTAATTATCACTGGTGACTGGAATGCAAAAGTTGGAAACAAAGAAGAATCACCGGTAGTTGGAAAATTTAGCCTTGGTGAATCACATGGCAGAATTTTGCAAGACCAACAACTTATTCATTGCAAACACATTTTTTCAACAATGCAAACGGCAGCTGTACATGTGGACATCACCAGATGGAACACATCAGAGTGACTACATCTGTGACAAGAGGCAATGGAAAAGCTCAGTATCTTCAGCCAAAACCAGGCCAGGAGCTGATTGTGGAACAGACCATCAACTGCTCATATGCAA
>NW_006924311.1:4574-5396 GCF_000298275.1 Orycteropus afer afer
CTCACCTACTTTGGTCATGTTGTCAGAAGGGACCATTCCCTGGAGAAGGATGTCATGTTTGGTAAGGTGGAGGGTCAACAAAAGAGGGGAAGGCCTTCAACGAGATGGATTGACATGGTGGCGGTGGCAATGGGCTCAAGTATAGCAGGGATCATGGAGCTGGTGCAGGATCAGGCGGTGTTTTGTTCTGCTGTGCATGGGGTTGCTATGAGTTGGAGACAACTTGACGGCACCTAACAACAACAATATTCTAAAGAAGGGTATGCCAGAATCTTACCCCATCCCTATGTATCCAAACTAACCCAAAATGACAAGGACTTCAGAAAGTGTGGGTATTCATCAGAAGGAGAGACTGTCCATTCACCCCAAACAAGTTATTTGCTGAATTGCAAAAATCTAAGCTTTTCTTCCTTTTAGAAGTTCTGTCAGGTATTCAGATGAAGAATCAAGCTAGGTGCAGATCACTGCCTGTGTTCCTGAGAAAAGTCAGCATTTGAACACTTGTCACACCAAGGGAGTTCCAGAGCCAGATCGCAATTGTACCAAGAAAATAAGACTTTCCTGTCCTTACCTGACATGTCTCCCATCTCCAACTCAGGAGAGGACAGACCAGTTCTTCTTCCTCATCTCTAACTCATATCAGCAGTGGGTGAGGAAGAGTGAAAGAATAAGAAGAGTATTGGGGAAGAAATGGTCATATTGGTGCATTAAAAAAATCTTAGAGTTTATTATACATCTTGATCCTTGGGAATTGCTATCTCCTATACTGTACACTCTGGTAGCATTGTGCCTAAGGCACTTGACTGCTAACCAGAAGGCTGG
>NW_006924311.1:5496-6020 GCF_000298275.1 Orycteropus afer afer
GCCTCCAGACTCAGACAGACTAGCAAAAAAGGCCTAGAGATCTACATCTAAAAACTAGTCAGTGAAAGCTCTAAGATTATAGCAAAGCATTGTTTGATATAGTGATCGAAGAGGGGCCCCCTAGGTTGGAAGAAACTCAAAACACACAATAGCCACAACAGTAAACTTGAGCATAACAGTGACTGTGAAGATAGCATAGGATAAGGCACATCTTGCTTTGCTGTATATGGGATTGCCATGACTCAGAAAGAGTTCATGGCAACTAACAAGAACTATACACAGCAACAGGGCTCTCCCCTGTGTTCTGATTCAATAGGCCTAGGATGAAGCCTAGGTATCTGAATTTATATTACCACCTCACCACCATCTGAATAGTACAGTCAAGTGTGAGAAATGTTATATTAGAGAAAGAGAAAAAGAACAGGTTTCAGATTGTTACCATTTTTTTATGAGTAATAAATGGGAAAATTCAGACCGGAGGATATAAGAATGATGTTGTTGTTGTTGTTGTTTGCCGTCGAGTC
>NW_006924311.1:6444-13415 GCF_000298275.1 Orycteropus afer afer
GCAGAAACCTCACCTATAATCAAAGTACCAAACAAATTTTAAAATATATTCTGAAGAAGAATAATTGTGTTAGCATCAAACTAATCCATCTTTAAATCTGATCCAGGTCGTACAGCCAGTGATGAATAAATAGCAGAAACAGGTTGAAATACATTTGCACTTGAAAAGTCACAAAGTGTATACCAACCCTTGGCAGAAAGCCATCACTTGCTTCTTTAATTCTAAAAGAAATCCACAGTTGTGAAAATGCCTGGATATTCAACTAGCAGGACAAAAGAAAAAGTACAAATTTTCTTTTTTACCCACCCATTCTCCACATTTTCATCTAGAAAATAATGTCACCTTTACCAGGTGTGGCTGGCTGTTTTTTTCCCAGTACGCCCTCATGTGGGATGCTCCCATGCCTCCCTAAACATCTATAAAGTACTTGTCCTCAAATTTTCAAATATAAATTGAAAATGAAAGTGAGGAACTAATTAAAAGCCTACTTTTTCACCCCATATTGTAGCCTCTACTTTTTGTGGACAGTGGAGGAACCTGGTAGAAAAGAAAAAACCACCTTTATCATTTCTTTTCTCCTTTAGGAAGTAGAAAAGGTGCTGTTTCGAGCCACAATCTCTGGTAGATTTTTCCAAAGAGAAACTTGTTTTGTTCTGAAAATCCTAATGAGTTTGGAGATTGGGAGCTGGGAAGAACTGCACTGCCCTACTGAATAGAAGAGTTTGGAGTCACAGTGCTACACAGGAACAAAAGGAGGTGGAAAGGAGAGAGGGAAAATGGAAAGAGAGAAACAGTTAAGATAGAGTGGGTCCAGAATCTGTGACAGGTGAGATAAGTGATGAAAATTCTAGCTTCAAGAAGATAAAACATATATATATATATATATATATATGTGTGTGTGTGTGTGTGTGTGTGTATGCATATACATATATACATACATATATATGTATATGTATGTATATATGTATATGCATATACATACACACATGTATATATATTTATATATATGTGTGTGTGTGTATATATATATATATATATATATAATATATATTTATCATGATTTGAAATTGTTTGTATTGCTACATGATAAAGCTCTCTACACCCCTTTCCTAGGTTGTCAGTATAGTCTACTGTACATATCTGGCCTGAGAGAATAGCCCTTTATGAAAATCAGATAAAGGCTTCAAGTTAGTATTTGGAATTCCACAGGGTAGCACAAAGGCAGCAGGCAGACGATGGTGATGCAATCCATGAATTAAATGAATTCCAGTGAAATAGGACTTTGAAATAAAACATGAGCATGAGAAAAAAAAAACTCCAGGAAGTCTCTGAAAACGACACTTTGTGGAATGGGGGTTCTCACCAATCTTACCTAGATTTTAGAAGAAGAAAGTTCTCTACTGACATCTTAGCTTCCAAACACCAATAATCATAATAAATACAAAAGAAAAAATTTAAAATTATTCACCATAAGGCAATACCCAGAGAAACAACTGTTTGTTTTTGAGTATCTGTCTTCTAGATGATTTATTCCCTTTCCTTTGCATATAAATATTTTGCATATGTATGTATGCATATACACACAGAACACACATTAACTTTATTTAAACAGACTCATGTAATTTTGTGATCATAAATTTTGTAATCCCAAATCTTCAAATTAGCTTTCCCATATTTCTCTCTGAAATACCAATGAATTTCACAAAAAAAGATTAAAATCTCACAACACTAGAAACAGAAACTGACATTGTCATGTCACTATTTGAGAGAAATTTGCAATAATTATCAGCCATACGGTTTTGGATAAACATATTCAGGCCTCAACATTTGAATTAATGTGAGTTTGCTTCATTAAGCACAGAGTTCCTAAAAAGAAATGCAGAGATATTTTATTTCCCCACCAAACATCCTCAACACTGAGAATAAAGACCCTATGCCAATTTAACTGGAAGTCAATGCTCAGAAACCCTTTGACTCTGCTGTTTTGAACCAGCATTTACTTATTCTCTTCACCTCCTAGCACATTAGTGTGGTCCTCATTTCAGAATGTCACCTTCTACCACAAGCTTCTTAAAGAACTATGTTCTCAAACTGTGTTCTTATTAAGGACAGTTGTCTCCCTAAGAGGAATACTACTGACAGATATAAGGACAATAAATTGCCTGTTGAATTATATTATCAAAGTCTAAGAGCAAGAACTTCATTCCAAAAAAACAAGTGAGAAGCATTCTGAGATGGTAACGATGATGATAGTACTTTCTACAATATATTTTCTTTTAAAAAGAGGAAGTACGTAACGAAGTGTTTTATCTCTTCAGGTGGAAGGCTATTAATAATGTTTGAGAAGGAAGGTGCCTAGTCTGTTAATGGATTTAAAAAGTGTAAATATGTAAGTAGCATAGTGGCTAAGGCACTTGACTGCTAACCAGAAGGCTGGCGGTTCAAACCCACCAGCCACTCCTCGGAAGGAAGGTTGGGCAATCCTACTTCTGTAATGATACTGCCTCAGAAACCCAAGGAGGGGTCGTGATGAGTCGTGTCCGACTTGATGGCAAACAACAACAGCAACAAATATATACGTTTTGGAAAACATAGAACTCTATGAAAAAGACCATAACTTGCCTTTAGGATGAGAAGGGGAAGAACCTGGTTTAAGTTTGGAAACAAAGATCACAATACTTAATTGCATGTATATTAAACAGCTTCTATGAGATTTTTTGAGACCTTAAACTAAAAACTGAACCCACTGCCATAGAATCAATTATGACTCATAGTGATCATATAGGACAGGGTAAAACTTGCCGAAAGGGTTTCCAAGGATGTAAATCTTTACAGAAGCAGACTGCCTCATCTTTCTCCTGCAAAGAAGCTGGTGATATTGAACCACTAATCTTTTGGTTAGCAGCCCAGTGCTTTAACTACGCACCACCAAACCTCCTTTCTGAGACATTAGAATGATCAAAATATATCTAATTTCTGATTTTTAGAATTTTATTTCTTCAAAGGAATACTAGAGACACAGATACATTAGTTTATCTGTTAAAGTAATACATATACTTATTCAAAAACATTACACAAACAAAAATTAATGGTAAGAAAAAGTGAGTAGGAGTCAAGGAAACAACTAAAGATCAAGAACAACAAAGACTATAAAGAACATTTTCAAACCAAAGTCTTTACTGCCTGATATTCCTGTTTCCTTTGGAGGGACAAGTAACACAGATTTTATCAACCTTTAGTCAAATCTGGACTCTAAACACTTTGGGATTATCCTGAACTCATCTTTCTGTCTTCTTTTCATTCATGTCCAAATTAGGTTCAAAGATCAGTATGGAAAAACGAAACACAAACATTACCATCCAGTATTAAGCTGGAGAATGCAAAAACGGCAAAGAGGCCACATGTTCTGACCTCCTCTAATCCCACAAGAAAAAGGCAGAATCATGATAAATAGCCCCAGGCCTATTACTGCAAGGCCAGACATGCTGCCTCCCTCCAACCCTTTCACCAACTGTCCCTCCCAAAGTACCACCATCTCTCTCCTGGGTTCGATAATTCGCTGCAGTGGCCACACAGAACTCACAGATTATGAGGTTTATTAGGGAAGCACCAGGCTACAATTCGAGTTCAGGAAAAACACTCAGTCTCTCTCCCAGCCCACCATCTCTCAGCCAAGTCTCTCACAGTCTCTCCCCCAGCAGTGCGTGTCCCTCAGTGTCTCACTCAGCAATGCGTGTCTCTTGCGTCTCTTTCCCAGCAGCACGTGTCTCTTTCAGGGACGCGTGTCTCTTCCGGCAGAATGTCTTCCTAAACCAGCAGTCAGAGCGAGTTCTGCCTCTAGGAGGCCTCCTTTTGAGCCTGGCAGTGTGGTCAAACTTGCCAAATCATAGCATCAGAACTCTAAGCACCTGAGAGAGAGTGGGCACCTCCCAGAACATTGTTTTGTGCCACTCCCGATAGAAATACTCCAGGTAGACAACTTCAGCAATCAGGAGCTCCTCAGTTGCTCATAGAAAATCCCACCTTGGAGTTTACAAAGACTTATGGGTAGAAAAGCCACACTAAGTAATTTACTACACCGCAGAGAATCACATTTAGTACCTCACTGCAGCGTTGTGAAATATTTTAACATAAATTAGACCTTAAGGACATGAGTTTAAGCCCAGCAAAAGTTCATGCGTTATATCCTCACTCACTGTGTGCACTGTATTGGATTTTTTAGGTATTTATTTCAGAAGACCAGAAGACGTATGTATCACATTGGCTTCCAGATAGGAATAAACTAATACCACATTTTTTGCTTTTAGCAATCAGATACATTTTCACAGCATTTTCTTCTTATATCTCTCTAAGCTTAGTTTTGTTAATTACACACACTTAGTCATTATGATTACAAAATCATAATTATATCTAAGTGATCTCACAATGGCATATCCCCATTATGAGTGTGAATTCTGAGCTTGTTTTCTAAACTATTAACCATCATTAGCTATGGGAAATTGCAGTCAATTTTCACTATGTTATCCAATGTGTCAGTCAAGTATTTAACAAATACTTAGAAATGTGCTTAGATCATAATTCTGAACACCAATTTCTTCAGGAATTTTCATTATATCAAAACAAATGAAAAGCTGTGTGTGTCAAATACTTAATTTTTTTGTTAAGTATACAAGCTTTTAGTGTTATAATTAAAGTCTCTTTTCATCACATTAGGAGCTCTGGTGGCGTAGTACCTAAAGCATTTGACTGCTAACCAAAAGGGTGGTGGTTCAAACCCACCAGCCACTCCTGGGAAGTAAGACTGGGCAATCTACTTTTGTAGAGATACTGCCTCAGAAACCCAAGGAGGGGTCACTATGAGTCAGATCAGACTGGATGGCAGTGAGTTTGGATTGGTTTTTGGTTTTTCATCACATATTTAAACATATTTTGTGTTCATGAAAACTTAAGGTCTTCCAAAGAATTATTGATTTATCCACTCAGGAAAAGAAATATTCCAGTTAACTTGTAAAATTAATTATTTACTTTAGTTTATAACTTGGTGCTCTCCAGAGCCATCAAAGCAAGTTAAGTGTGTGTCAGTGTTCTGGTTACCTAGTGCCACGCTGACAAGAATATACCACAAATAGGATGGCTTAAACAAACAGGAGTTTATTCTCTTACAATTTCGAGACTTTAAGTCTGAGTTCAAAGTGCCAGGCTCTAGGGGCTGGGTGAAAGCTCCTCAGCCTGGGGCTGTAGCTCTACCTCTAACTCCCGGCCCACTGAAGCTAGAGGCATTTCTTCACTCAGACAACTGCTGACTGCTGAGTTTGACAAGCCCAAGGTTGACTAGTAAAAAAGGCACTCTCCCAATATTACAAAATCACATGGCAGGCCATTAATTCAAGGCCATTGTAAGTCCCAAGGTTGGCAGAGAATGGCAGGCTGCTGAACAATGACATGGCTACATGCAGGGTTCAAGGTCCCATAAGCTAGAGACCATTACCCAAGGCTTCTGCTTATACACAGGAAGCAGATCACATTCCCTAAGGCAGCTACTCAGCTGCTCATAGTAGATTCCACTGTGGAGTTGATTACCAGTCTCATCATGGGGAACAATAGATCCAGCTGCCCAGCCATTCAACCAGGCCCAGCCAAGCTGACACACAAACTGAACTACCACCATCAGTTTATCAAAGTTTTATGTATTCACTTATCCAGTCTAGATGAAAGTATCAAATAGTTTATATCATATCTACTTTGTAATCTTCTTTAAGAAAAGTTATATACAAAATCTTTACTCCTCCAAAAAATATATAATGTGGCATTTTAAAGATATTCCTTGTTTTTCTGACATACTTATGCTATATATCATTAAGTTAGAAAGGAAGCCAACTACTAAAGCAACATATGATCTCAGTATTCTTCTCAAGTCAATTTTTAAGTGTATTAAGATTTTGTCCAAATAAAAGCTTTCATATATGTTTACTATTTCAAAGATAGAAGGCAAGTTTGTTGAGTGAAGAAAAAGTAGCCACAATAACTCACTTTTCCTTCCTCCTTCCTGCTATCCTCCCTGAACTCAGCCCAAGAAAGATTACAGGGAAGTTTTGTTTAAAAACTTTTACTGAGGAGTTCTGGCAAGATGGTGGACTAGGCAGAAAGACTGCACAGACCCTCTTCAACAAAGAAAAGGGAAACCAATTAACACAGACACAGAAGATAATCTTGGACCCCTGAGCATTGAAGAGGAGGATATAGAAGTGGACTAAACCCCAACTAGCAGAAGAATTTGCATGAAAATACCAAACAAGGAGACATACAGAGCTGCAGTCTGACAGTGATCCTGAACGATCCTGATGGCACAGACGGCTTGGAGATTCCCAAGTGGTGGTAGGACCTAAAAATTAACCTAAAAATCAGCCCTACTAGCCAGGGACTGCACAGAGAACTGCTCTGATGGCTGGGGAATAAACGGAGAAGGTGAAGAGAAAGGTGGGCTGAACTGTAGACTTTTGCTGGTCCAGAGGGCACCACGATTTTGAAGGTTTAAAACTGGCTTAACTATTTTGGATGTTTAAAGAGACAGCCCACTTGCAGCTTCCTGGGGCTTAAGAACACATTCTGCTTTCCAGCAACACCAAGGTCACTCCGGAACTGCAAGACTGAAAAGTTTTTTGAAAATTGTTCAATTGTAATTTGTGTCTAACTGAATGGGAGACGACAACAGTCCCCATAAGACACATACATCCACACCTCTTGCAAATTCACTTACTGAGCAAGAGCCACTACCTCCTTCTCCACCAATGGGCCAACGATAAAAAAACCACCAAGAAAAGCCTGAATCACCCTTGGCTGCTCTTCACAAACAGTTAACAGAGATCTAAATAAAACAACACCATGATGCCTCTGAGACAACAGATCATCACAGTCCACACAAAGAAGCGGATAAAGTGGTAGAAACAAGGGAGCAGGATACAGACCCAGAA
>NW_006924311.1:14405-15262 GCF_000298275.1 Orycteropus afer afer
AATAGCAAATAAAACTGACCATTAATACACAAGATGACATAACCCAGAAATCACAGCTATGGACATATCCAAAGTAAAATGAGCTTACAAGATTGTAAAAAGGGAACCAGAGACATCAATTGGCAAGTGAGGACAACAGCAAACAAAAAGAGGGAAAAGACTGTGTAATTACAGAACTTCTAAAGGGTGAAAAAGTTAAGAGAGTTGCAAGCCAGAATGGACTGTTCTAAACTCAGGGAGAAAATTATAAATCATAGGGTAACCTCAAAGAAAAATGACAAACCTTCACATCACAATAAAAAAAGAGGACAACACAAATATTCAGCATATACTAAAACAACAGCAACAAAGGAAATGATAACACAATTCATAGACATAATGAGCTCAGCACACAAAATAATAGGGAACAAAGAAACCAGGGACACCATGAAAAAACACATAACAAAATGACAGCAACAAATTCAAATTCATCAATAATTACCCTGAATGTTAATGGATTAAACGCACCACTCAAGAGACAGAGAGTTGCAGATTGGATAAGAAAACACAACCCATCAATATGCTGCCTACAAGAGACACACCTTAGAGACAAAGACAAAAAAAGACTACAAATCAAAGGTTGGAAAAAGATATATCAAGCAGATGGCAACTGTAAGAGACCAGGAGTGGCAATATTAATTTCTGATCAAATTGACTTTAAGACAAAAACCACCATACGAGACAAGGAAGGACATTATATAATGATTAGAGGATCCATCGAAAGTGAAGGTATAACCATAATAAATATCTATGGACCCAATGAAAGAGCCCCAAAATACATAAATCAGACTTTAAAAGAGTTGAAAAGCCAAATAGAC
>NW_006924312.1:0-627 GCF_000298275.1 Orycteropus afer afer
CTTCTCACTTGCATGGTCTCTGCTGAGAAATCAGAGCTTATTCTTACTGGCTGACTTTTGTATGTAACTTTTTGTTTCTCCCGTGCTGCTCTCAGGATTCTGTCTTTGTCCTTGGTTTTGGTAAGTTTGACAATGATATGTCTCAGTGATTTTCTTTTGGGGTCTATGTTGTTTGGGGTTCATTGGACTTCCTGCATGGATATGTTCTCCTCTTTCATCATACTGGGGAAATTTTTCCTCCAGCAAATCTTGGGTGATTTTCTCAGTGGTTTTATTTTTCTCTTCCTGTTCTGGAATTCCAATGACATGTAGATTATTATTTTTTTTTTTATGGTATCCCACAAGAACCTTAAGCTTTCTTCACTTTTTTTAAATTTTTTTTTCTGACTGATCCCTTTCTAAAGAAGTATTTAGGTATTTGTCTTCAATCTCATTAATTCTGTCTTCCATTGCATCAATTCTACCCCTTTGCCCTTCCAATGTGTTATCTATTTCCAATAATTTAGTATTAATCTTCTGGATTTCTATCTGTAGATTTAGAATCATTTCTAATTTTTCATTTATTTTGTCATTTTGTTCTTGTACTTTCTTCTAGAATTCTTCTAAGGTTTTTTCTGTGTTTTCTTT
>NW_006924312.1:3662-5004 GCF_000298275.1 Orycteropus afer afer
TGAAAATACCATGGCTTGGGTTAGGTGCACCTTAAGTCTTCAAAGAAATATCTTTCCTCTTCAACACTTGAAAGAGGACTTTTCCAAGAGATTTTCCCAGTGCAATACACTTTCTGATGTCTTGACTGCTGCTTCCATTGGCATTGATTGTAGAACCAAGTAATATGAAGTCTATGACATCAATCTTTTCTCCATTTATCGTGATGCTGCTTATAGGTCCAGTTGTGAGTATTTTTTCTTTCTTTATATTGAGGTGTAATCCATACTGCAGACTGTAGTCTTCAGTCTTCATCATTAAGTGCTTCAAGTCATCCTCACTTTCAGCATGCAAAGTAGGGTCGACTGCATATCACAGTTAATAAGTCTTCCTTCCATCCTAATGCCATTTTCTTCTTCATATAGTCCAGCTTCTCGGATTATTTGCTCAGCATATAGATTAAGTAAGTATGGTGAAAGATACAACCCTGACACTCTACCTTCTTGATTTTAAGTCATGCAGTATCTCCTTCTTCTGTTCAAATGACAGCCTCCTGGTCTATGTACAAGTTCCTCATGAGTACAATTAAGTGTTCTGGAATTCCCATTCTTCTCAATGTCACCCATAATTTGTTATGATCCACATAATCAAATGCTTTTCCATAGTCAATAAAACACAAGTAAACATCGTTCTGGTATTCTTTGCTTTCATCCAAGATCCATCTGACATCAGCAATAATATCCCTTTCCACATCATCTTCTGAATCCAGCTTGAATTTCTGGAAGTTCTTTGTCAATATAGTACTGCAACCATTTTGGAAATATTTTCAGTAAGATTTTACTTTCTTGAGATATTGATGATGTTGTTCGATAATTTCCACATTCTGTGGGATCACCTTACTTTGAAAGTCAGATGGCCAGGTAACTGTCTTCCAAATCTCTTGGCATAACCGAGTGAGTGCCTCCAGTGCAGCATCCATTTGTTGAAATATCTCAATGGGTATTTTTTCAATTCCTGGAGCCTTGATTTTCACCATTTCCTTGAGTGCAGCTTCAATTTCTTCTTTCAATACCATTGGTTCCTGATCGTATGCCACCTCCTGAAAGGGATGAATATCGACCCATTCTTTTTGGTACAGTGACTCTGTGTATTCCTTCCATCTTCTTTTGACATTTCCTGCATCATTCAATATATTATCCATAGAATCTTTCAATATTGCAACTCGAGGCTTAAATTTTTTCTTCAGTTCCTTCAGCTTGAGAAATGCCAAGGGTTTTCTTACCTTTTGGCTTTCCAACTCCATGTCTTTGCACATTTCATTATAATAATTGACTTTTTCTTCTCGAGCTGCTCTTTGAAATTTTC
>NW_006924312.1:5989-7579 GCF_000298275.1 Orycteropus afer afer
ATAGTAGATCATATGGTTGTCTGATCCAAAATGACCCAAAACAGTCCATTTCAGCTCATTAATGCCTAGGATATCAATCTTTATGTGTTCCATTTCATTTTTTGACAACTTCCAATTTTCCTAGATTCATACTTTGTACATTCCATGTCTCAATTATCAAAGGTTAATGGATGTTTTCAGTTGTTTTTTCTCATATCGAATCATGCCACTTCAGTAAATGGAGGTCCAGAAAGCTCTACTTTATCCACATCATTAAGGTTGGCTCTACTCTGATGAGACAGCTCTTTCCCAGTCATATTTTGAGTGTCTTCTGACCTGAGGGGCTTATCCTCCAATACTGTATCAGACAATGTTTCAGAGTTATTCATAAAGTTTTCCAGTAATATATCAGAGAGTATTTCACTACTATTCATAAGGTTTTCACTGGCTAATTCTTTGAGAAGTGGAAGGCCTCTTCTTTCTTCCAAATCTGTCTCAGTCTGCAAGCTTCACTGAAACCAATCCACCATGGGCACCCACCCCAGTGGTACAGCCTCCAATCTCAAAGCAACACTCAAGCCACTATATTATGACAAACTTACAGATAAATTTGTTTTAACTAGTTAAAATTATTTACCTATCCTTCATGTATACTTTTGTATGTATGTCTAACTACAATGTTTTAGCTCACCAAAAGAATTTCTGGTTTTCAAGTCATCTATTTCCATGAAGTTTTTCAAAATAAAATACCTACAAAAAAACCTAGATTAAAATAGCATCTCTCAGAACTTCTTACACACCACTTGAACACATAAAAATACCCAGAAATTTAAAAAATTAAAACAAACAAAATTTCTCATACTACCTAAAAACAAAAAGTGCTGAGTGATCTACTTCTAGAATTTGGAAGGAATGTGTGCTATCTATAAATTCATTGTGGTTAGATTGTTCATGCTTTGTTTCATGAGATAGAGCAGCCATTGTTTCTGGGTTAAAAAGAGGGAGAAAATACCTTCTACTTGTTTGCCCCCTGACTCAGAGTCTTAGCTCCTAATCCTCTCTAGCAAAGCTGGCAGTGCCTCTCATGCACCTGCACAGGTGAGAGTGCCACACCATTTGGTAGAAGATGCCATCTGGTTTGGTAACACCATACTAGATGAAAAAAAGCTTTGATAGCACAATTGGGCTGGAAGTTGTGCACTTTATTCCACTATTCAACTTTGTCTTGAGAAAATGATTCTACCTTCATGAAAATGGCTGATTACTGAGCTTAGGTCAATTTATAGACACTGTCCACTAATCAGGTTCCAGAGAATAAGCCTCTACAACCAAGACAAAATGATCAACACATGATCTCCTATGTGTTGTTTTTTTCTTTTTTTTCCTCTTAATCAATGGAAAGAAAGCTTTATTCTAAAACATCTGAGAGTGATTGCAGTAGAGGAGAGTGAAACTTATGACCCTCGTACCCAAATGCACACTCAGCTAGGCAGATCCCACCTGTTCTTGTCATAGCTGGCTCCCTCTTCTCCCTAGTCAAGTCTTAGTTTAAAAATTACCTTCTCAAAGTGGCCTTCTTTGGCCCGAGGTTAAAGTAGGAATCTTGTTACT
>NW_006924312.1:8379-9942 GCF_000298275.1 Orycteropus afer afer
GTTATCACTATGGAAGTAGATTGTTCAATCTTCCTTCTGAGGAGTGGATAGTGGGTTTAAACTGCTAGTCTTCTGGTTAGCAGTCAAATGCCTTAGGCACTATGTCACCAATCTAGCTTAAGAGCTACAGCTGTATCTGATGGGCCAAAACAAAAGAAAATTGGAACCAAAAGGAATAATCAAAGACCAAACATAAAAAAAAGAAAGAATAGGATTCAAAACGGAGTCTCATCAGTAATAATCATGCTATTCCCTCTAGCATCTTAGTGCTTGAAAAACTAGGTACAGTAGTTCAAATTAGGGATTCTGGTGCTCTGAACAGCTCACTGAGTCAGAGTGCACCAAACTCAGAGCAGTATAATTAGAGAGGAGAAAGGTATAGGGGGAAATAAAAAATAAGAAGATCTATCCTGCAGAGCACCAACAGGCAGCCAAAAAAAGCCATTGGAGACTTCCTGGGGGAGCAACCAGCAAGCGAGCACAGCCATCCGAGACCTCCCTGGGTTAAGGCAGAAGACACACCACACCAGCATACCAGCAACCACACCAACATACCAGTGATCACTCCAAGGATCTACCTTCAGCACCTGATTTTATTGGTAACTTGGGTAGGCTAGACGCAAACGGGCATGTCCAGCACTGCTGAAACCTGAGCAGAGAGTCCATTGGTGCTCCAGGAGGGTGGACCTGGGGAGGTGCCCCTGCAGCAGGTCACCAAGTAGGCTTGGGTCAACTTAGTGGCACTGGACAGGTCTGTACTTGACTTTATCAGTAATATTGGAGCCACAGAATACTAGCAGGCACTCTCCCAACTCCAGCACCTCTGAAATAGAGCAGATCTTTGGCCCCATGGGTGGGCGGGCCCACAGAGGAACTCCTGAGGTGGATTGTGGTCTGGGTTGGTTGGGCCAGTGCTACAGGCAGGTGGGTCAAAAGAGAGATATCCCCGTGTCAGATTGCAAAGCTGGGAAGTTGTCTTGGGTCAGCTTTTTGGTGCCAAGGGGCCATAGGAGTGAGGTTTTTGCATGTGTCTGAGCCTGGTGGAAAGTGGCAATCCCCTAACAACTGGAGTCTTTGCTGATATTGAGCTGTGGACCTGTAAGTAACAGTACGACATCATTGGTAGCAGCATGCTCAAAGCCCTAGAAACTGCCCCTAGCAACACCGAGCTTTCCTTCTTCCACTCCCACCTTCTTGACCAATAACTTCACTCATCCAATAGAAGAAACCACATCCAGCCAACATAAAACCTCCCGGTTCCAACTCTAAAGCCTCTTTATGACAAACAGAAACCCACATCCACATTCCACACAGTGATTCCACCATCACAAAGAAAACTGCAAAGCAACCCAGCATACCTGAATTAATAACTAAAAAAAATAAATAAAATAATAATAATAAAATACACAAGCTTCACCTTTTCAAAATATTAAACCACAAAACCAAGACAAAACAAATCAATACATAACCAACAGGTAAAGACAACCTCAAAATGTCTAGGAAACAACAGGCAACCTCAAATCAAACAAAAAACAGGGCAAGGCATTAGAAGCAAAACCACAA
>NW_006924312.1:10477-11469 GCF_000298275.1 Orycteropus afer afer
AAAAAAAAAAGATATTTGTCCAAAAAGCTCATAGAACCCCACACAAGATAGATCCCAAGAGAAAAACACTGAGGCATATTATAATCAAACTGTCCAAAACCAAAGACAAAGAAAAAATTTTGAGAGCTACCTGGGACAAAAGAAATATTACTTAAAATAATCAAACAGTTAGGCTGAGCTCCAATTACTCAGCAGAAACCATGAAGGTAAGAAGGCAATGGGACAGCATATATAAAACACTGAAGGAAAAGAAATTCCAACCAAGAACCCTATATCCAGCCAAATTACCCATCGAATATGAGGGCAAAATCAAGGCATTCTCAGACAAATAGAAATTAAGGGATTTTGTAAAATCAGACCAACTCTACAAGAAATGCTTAAGGAAGTCTTTCCAATAGACAACCCAAAAAAAAAGATCAACAAAATCAGGATAGGTGGCATCAACACTAAATTCAAATCAGAAGTAGAAACTCAAAATAAGACCATAAAGCATTGTACTCTAAAAACCAAGGAAGTTAATCAGCACACAATAACAGCAACTAACCTATCAGAGGGAATAAAACTTCTAGGTACAAACTTTCAAATGGAGAGAAAAACAGGACAATGTCTTCACAGTACGCACTGTTCTAAAAATGTAGAGACAAGAATGGACTCCAAGATAACCACAGAGAAAAGTAACTATCCCCCTAAGCAAATCCAGAAGGAAGGAAAACATATGGGTTTAATAAGGACAAAACCAACAATAAAAAAGAAAAGGCAGAAATCATTAGCCAACAAACTGAACTCAGCAGAGAAAAGTATATGGACCAAGGAAACACCAACAACACAACAAATAAACACAATAGAATGACAGCAATCAATTCATACCTGTCACTAATTACACTCAATGTGAATAGACTAAATGTACCTATCAAGAGAAGAGAGTGGCAGACTGGATAAGAAAAGAAGATCCATCGATATGCTGCCTACAAGAGATCCACCTTAGACACAAA
>NW_006924312.1:11656-12123 GCF_000298275.1 Orycteropus afer afer
CAGAGCATTTCACCCAACAAAAGCACAATTCACATTCTTCTTCAGTGCACATGGATCCTTTTTCAGAATAGACCATATGTTAGGACATAAAACAAGCCTCAGTAATTTCAAAAGCATTGAAATACTGCAAAGCATCTTCTTGGACCACAATGCTATAAATTTAGAAATTAATAATAGGAAGAGCAAGGCAAAAGAATCAAACATATGGAAGCTGAACAACTCACTGCTCAAAAACTACTGAGTATTAGAACAGATAAAAACTGAAATTAAAAAAAAAAAATCCTAGAAACAAATCAGAACGAAGATACATCATACCCAAACCTATGGGACACAGCAAAAGCAGTACTCAGAGGAGAGTTTATAGCAATAAAAGCACACATCAAAAAGGAGGAAAGAAACAAAATCAACACTCTAACTCATCAACTCCAACAGCTAGAAAGAGAACAACAAAAGAATCCTACAGTATC
>NW_006924312.1:14781-15255 GCF_000298275.1 Orycteropus afer afer
GGAAAGGATCAAATCTGGAGATCCTGGATAGAGTGGAAGGAAAAATCCAAAAACTCAATAATGACCAGAATTACTGGTCAGATGAAATCTGGTGAGACCCCCAATACTATGGCCCTGGAATACATTCTGGACCTGGAATAAAATTCACCCCTAGGGCCTGTCTCTCAGCCCAATAGTTAAAGATGTACACATAGACCACTCAGTCCAGGATAACGCACCCACATACTCTATGGTAACACATCCCTTACAGCAATAGACCCAGGACACCAGAGGACCAACAGTCAAACTGAGGAAATGCAGGACAAACAGGAGTGCATAAATATGAGGGGCACAGAGGGAGGGTTACAGGGGAGGGAGGAGAGGAGACTGGGATAGGGTTGGACATGGTAAATGGGGAATGAAACTAAATGTACATGAAACGTTGAATGTAAAACAAGCTCTTAAAATAAATCAATAAATAAATAGCTATAGAAT
>NW_006924313.1:0-5010 GCF_000298275.1 Orycteropus afer afer
AAATCAGGAAGCCAGGGAAGCCAGCCAGATACAAGTAAGTGGGGAGAGAGCCCCCACCCAGGCAGGAAGTGAAGCTAGGGCAGACAGCCACAACAGGTAAGGGGAAGGCCAGGAAGTGGGTGGAGCTAAGGGAGACAAACTTGTCTCATAGTTTGTCATACTGTGGTGGCTGCATGTTGCTGTGAGTCTGGAGGCTGTATCATTGGTGTTTCAAATACCAGCAGGGTTGCCCATGGTGGACAGGTTTTAGCGGAGCTTCCAGACTGAGGCAGACTCAGAAGAAGGAAGAGGACATCTGCTTCTCAAAGAATTGGTCAGGGAAAACATTATGAAGAGCAGTGAAACACAGTCTGATATATTGGACAACTTTATGAATAGCCCTGAAACACTGTCCCATACAGTGTTGGAAGATGACCCCTTAGGGACGAAAGACACTCAAAATACACTGGGAAAGTGCTGCCTCATCAGAGTAGAACTGAACTTAATGATACAGATAATGAGAGCTTTGGGGACCTCAATTTGCTGATGTGGCACAACTCAAAATGAGAAAAAAAAAAAAAACAGCCACAAACATCCTTTAATATTTGGAACATGGAATATACAAATTATGAATCTAGGAAAATTGGTAGTTATCAAGAATGAAATGGAATGCATAAAGATTGATATCCTAGGCATTAGTGAGCTTAAATAGACTGGTTTTGGCCATTTTGAATAAGAAAACTATATGAGCTACTCTTCAAGGAATGACAAGTTGAAGAAGAATGGCATGACATTCATCATCACAAAGAATGTTTCGAGATCTATTCTGTAGGATAATATCCATACGCCTACAAGGAAGACCAGTTAATACCACAATCATTCAAATTTTTGCACCAAACACCAAAGCCAAAAATGAGGAAACTGAAGATTTTTTATCAACATCTACAATCTGAAATTAACCAAATGTGCAGTCAAGATGTGCTGATTATCACTCGTGATTGAAATGCAAAAGTTGGAAACAAAGAAGTATCACCAGTAGTTGGAAAATTTGGCCTTGGTAATAGAAATAATGCTGGAGATCACATGATGGAATTTTGCAAGATCAATGATTTATTGATTGCAAATACCATTTTCAACAACACAAACAGTGGCTATACATGTGGACTTCACCACATGGACTACACAGGAATCAGATTGACTATATCTGTGGCAAAAGGTGATGGAAAAGCTTAATATCTTCAGGCAAAACAAGGCCAGGAACTGATTGTGGAATAGACCATCAACTGCTCATATGCAAGTTCAAGTTGAAGTCGCAGACAATTAAATGAAGTCCATAAGAGCCAAAATATAACCTTGAATAAATTTCTCCTGAATTTGAAGACCATGTAAAAAATAGATTGATGCATTGAACCCCAATGACTGAAAACCATAAGAATTGTGGGATGACATCAAGAACATCATCCATGAAGATAGCAAAGGTCATTAAAAAGACAGGAAAGGAAGAAGAGACCAAAATGGATGTCAGAAGAGATTCTGAAACTTGCCCTTGAGCAAAGAGTAGCTAAAACAAATGGAAGAAATGAGAAGATAAAAGAGCTGAACTGAACATTTCAAATAGCAGCTTGAGAAAACAAAGTCAATTATTATAATGAAATGTGCAAAGACCTGGATTTAGAAAACCAAAAGGGAAGAACACACTCAGAATTTCTCAAGCTGAAAGAACTGAGGAAAAAATTGAAGTCTTGAGTCACACTATTGAAAGATTCTATGGGTAAAATAGGAGCTCTGATAGTCTAGTGTCTAAGGCACTTGACTGCTAACCAGAAGGCTGTCAGTTCAAACTCACCAGCTACTCCTCACAAGGAAGATTGGGCAATCTACTTCCATAGTGATACTGCCTTGGAAACCCAAGGAGGGGTCACTATGAGTCGAGTCTGACTCGACGGCACATAACAACATCATGGGTAAAATATTGAATGATGCAGGAAACATCAAAAGAAGATGGAAGGAATACACAGAGCCACTATACCAAAAATAATTGGTTGATGTCCATCTGTTTTAGGAGGTGGCATATGATCAAAAACCAATGGTACTGGAGAAAGAACTTGAAGCTGCACTGAAGGAAATGGTGGAAAACAAGGGTCCAGGAATTGATGGAATACCCATTAAAGCATTTCAGAACACAGATGAAGCACTGGAGGCACTCAGTCAGCTATGCCAAGAGATTTGGAAGACAGCTGCCTGGCTAACTGACTGAAAGAGATCCATATTTGTACCCATTCCAAAGAAAGGTGATCTCACACAATGTGGAAATTATCAAATAATATCATTAATATTGTATACAAGTAAAATCTTACTGAAGATAATTCAAAAAAGGTCTAGTAGTATATTGACAGAGAACTTCCAGAAATGCAAGCTGGATTCAGAAGAGGACATAGTACAAGTGATATCATTGCTGAAGTTGGATGGATCTTGGCTGAAAGCAAAGAATACCAGAAAGATGTTTACTTGTGTTGGTCAACAAGTGGATGGTCAATGAAAAAGGGGAAGGCCCTCAACAAGATGGTATGACACAGTGAGTACAATGATGGGCTCAGGTATAGCAAGGATTATAGAGATGGCAAAGGATAGGGCAGTGTTTCATTCTGCTGTACATAGGGTAGGTATGAGTTGGAGATGATTCAACAGCACCTAACAACAAACAACAACAAATTCTAACTACCTCTTTATCTACATTCAACAATTTCTAAAATGTAGTAGTTTTAATGTAATTTATTTCTAAGAAAATTTTAATTTACTTCTTTACATTTATAGATTTTATTTATTATTTCTTTAACTGAATTGAATTATACCCAACAAATCAAATATTGCTTTTATAACATTTGTTCTTTAATAATGATTGTGACTTGCAGCATACTGAATTACTTAATTTGGTGATTCATGTTGTTGGTGGTGTTAGATTCCATCAAGTCAGCTCTGCCCTATAGCAACCCTATGTACAATAGAACATAACACTGCTTGGTCCTGCTCCAGCCACACAACCTTGCTATACCTTAGTCCATTTTTATAGCCACTGTGTTAATCCATCTAATTGAGGGTCTTCCCTTTTTTTGCTGACCATCCACTTTACCAAGCATGCCATCTCTCTCCAGGGAATGGTCCCTTCTGAGCAACATAGGTGAGATGAAGTCTGACCATTCTCATTTCCAAGGAGCATTCCAGCTGCATTTCTTTTCTTTCTTTCTTGGTGTTTTTTTTTTTTTTTTTTTTTTCAAATTCCCTTCCTTAAACAAACCTTTCCTTGATGTTTTACATTAACAGGCCCATACAATATTTGTCCTTCTGCAATTGACTTATTTTGCTCAGCACAATGTACTCCAGATTCATCCACATTGTGAGATGATTCATGTATTCTTCATTGTTCTTTAATGCAGCATAGTATTCCGTTGTGTGAATGTACCAAAATTTGGTTATCCATTCATCTGTTGATAGGCATTTAGGTTATTTCCATCTCTTTACTATAGTGAATGTGCTGTGATGAACCTGGGTGGCATATGTCTGTTCGTGTCCTGTTTCTCCCCTCTTCAACTGAAGTTTTCCTGGTAGAGTGGGATGCTTTGCTGGACCCCATCAGCAGAATTAAAAGAACATTGTATTACTTGCCCAAGCAGAACAGAGGCCAGGCTGAGGGGTAAAAAGACAAAGAATGATACACCAGTAGACATGGCTGAGGGGAGGCTATATTGATTGAAGAATTGTATCCTGAATGTTCCTAAACATGAATTGCAACTTCTTACCTCTCTAATAAACAGCAAAATTGTGAGTATTATCTGTGAGTTCTGTGTGGCCATTGCAACAAATTATTGACACTAACAGCAAAGTAGAGGGACATGGCAGGCATGGTTGGCACTAGAATTGGCAAGAAGTTTGGAAGGTGGAAGTGTGTCTGATCTCTGCTTCATAGGAATGAGCCTTGGGCTGTTGACCTTTACTGTTCATCCCCCTTGTGAAGTTAGAAGAGGTCAGATGCTGCTGCTACACTCTTTTTGCAAGATTGTTAAATAAAGCCATCTAACCAAAGACCACTAAGAACATATTTATGATCAAACTAAGTTAGATGATCAAATTAAATTAGATGTTTCAGCTTTCTATAGCCCGGGACAACATAAAATTTTATGTTTTTGTAAATAGAATTTGAGGGAACATCAATAATAACTAACTGCACATATAAAACCAACATAGACATTTATAAAACTTAAAGCATGAGAAATTAAATTCTACTATTTCATTTACTACAATATTGTGTTCATATAATTTGTACATGTCAATAAAATTGGGGCAAGATATACTGTTTTTAAACTAAAATTACTTTTTTCCAATGAGTCTTCCCTTTTATCAGAATATTATACCAACTCCTTATTAATATGTCAAATTTTAACAAACATTTGAAATCTTTCAAAAACTGAATTTCTGACTTTTTTATCTAGTATCCTAACAACAACAGTCATTAATAATACTCACAGATAAAATTTCTTCTACTTCTGAGTTGGAATTTTGGCAAGATAACTGTTAAAGAAATGACAAGCAGAGAAATAGAAGATTATGTCTGTTTAGGCTAGACTAGGAAAATAATATTTCTGTAAGTCTAAGAAGACATAACAAAGAAAATTAGAAAATTGTGGAACTGAATAATAATGGAAATAATGTGTAAAATACAGCTAATGCAGGTTTAAAGGAAAATAAAAGTGTGTATCTGAGAAACAAAGAAACATTTTAAACTTTGTTCAAGTTAAATGCAAAATAAGTAGAAAAAGAGTAAGTAATAGAAGTTGACATCTGTGAAAAAAATAGGAAAATTGAAAAAAAAATGTGAAAAGGTAATTTTTAAATAAAGTTTATAAATCTGAGAAAGACTGATGGAAAAAAAAAAAAAAAAAAGAAAGAAAGAAAAAGAAATCCAAATCACCAATGTTGTTTGTTGTTCTTGTTGTTATGTGCCATTGAGTCAGACCCAACTCATAGAGACCCCTC
>NW_006924313.1:12530-14279 GCF_000298275.1 Orycteropus afer afer
GTTGATTGTGGAACCAAGCAATATGAAATCTTTGAGAACTTCAATATTTTCTCCATTTACCATGATGCTGCTTATTGGTCCAGTTGTGATGATTTTCATTTTCTTTATGTTGAGATATAGTCCATACTGCAAACTGTAGTCTTTAATCTTCTTCAGTAAGTGCTTCAAGTCCTCTTCATTTTCAGCAAGCCAGGTTGTATCGTCTGCATATCACAGGGGTTAATGTCTCTTCCTCCAATCCCGATGCCGTGTTCTTCTTCATATGGTGGAGCTTCTTGGATTATTTGCTCAACATACAGATTGAATAAGGAAGGTGAAGGGATACAACTTTGATGCACTCCCTTCTTGTTGTGTTTGAACAACAGCCTTGTTGTGTTTGAACAACAGCCTTGTTGTGTTTGAACAACAGCCTCTTGGTCTATGTTCAGGTTCCACATGAGCACAGTTAAGTGTTCTGGAATTCCCATTCTTCTCAATGTTATCCATAATTTGTTATGATCCACACAGAGGAAAGCTTTTGCTTAGTCAATAAAACACTAGTAAACATTTTTCTGGTATGCTTTACTTTCAGTCAAGATCCATCTGACATCAGGAATGATATCCCTCATTCCACATAATTTTCTTCAACAAAAGGTAAGGTGGCATAATTTCTAAGGCATTTGACTGCTAAACAGAAGTCTGGCAGTTCAAACCCAGCAGCAATTCTGTGGAAAAAAGAATGGGCAATCTACTTCCGTAAAGATTTACCACCTCACAAACCCAAAGATGGTCACTATGAGTTGGAATCGACTTGATGGCCATGAATTTGGTTCTTTCAGCTTTTCAGCAAGATTTTACTTATGTGTGATATTATGTTAATAAATTCAATAACTTATTCAAATTAAGAAGGCCTTGAAAGACATAAATTACCAAAAATAACATATGAATGAATATATATAATTTAATTTCTCACCAAAAATATTCCCCAAAGAACTTCAAGACCCAGATGGAATCACCAGATAATATCCTTAAGGAAGGAAGAAATAATACTCAAAAAAAACCAAAACAAAACTCACTGCCATCGAGTCAGATCTGACCCATAGTGACCCCTCCTTGGGTTTCTGAGGCAGTATCAGTATGGAAGTACATTGTCCAATCTTTCTGAGGAGTGGCTGGTTTGAACTACCAACCTTCTGGATATCAGTCAAATGCACTAGGCACTCCACCACCAGAGCTCTTCATTAAATAATATTAGTTTTACAAAAACACTTTTTGAAAATAAAGGAGAAAGTTAATGAAGACTAGGCTAACAGTGATACCAAAGAGAAATTACAGAGATACTCCATGAGAAAGTGAGAGAAAAACAAACAGTAGGCAACAGATTCAGAGAGAGAGAGAAAGAGAAGTTGTTGTTGTTGTTGTTGTTAGGTGTTGTCAAGTCCTTTCCAACTCATAGCTACCCCATGCACAGCAGAACGAAACACTGCCCAATCCTGCGCCAGTTCCATGATCCCTGCTGTACTTGAGCCCATCATTGCA
Organism: Orycteropus afer afer; assembly: GCF_000298275.1. Lineage (NCBI taxonomy): Eukaryota > Metazoa > Chordata > Mammalia > Tubulidentata > Orycteropodidae > Orycteropus > Orycteropus afer. Next base: position 14,049 of record NW_006924313.1, read on the forward strand.
GCCACCGTGTTAATCCATCTCATTAAAGGCCTTCCCCTATTTTGTCAACCCTCCACCCTACCAAGCATGACATCCTTCTCTAGAGAATGGTCCCTTCTGACAACATGACCAAATTAGGTGAGATGAAGTCTGGCCATTCTCACTTCCAAGGAGTATTTCAGGTGCACTCCCTCCAGGACAGAACTGTTAGTTCTTTTAGCAGTCCATGGTACTTTCAGCATTCTTCACCAG
>NW_006924314.1:0-664 GCF_000298275.1 Orycteropus afer afer
GCGGTTCAAACCCACCAGCCACTCCTCGGAAGGAAGGTTGGGCAATCCTGCTTCTGTAGTGATACTGCTTCGGAAACCCAAGGAGGGGTCGCTATGAGTCAGGGCCAGATCGATGGCAAAATAACAACAACAACAACAACAACCAGGTCCTAGTTTTCAGCTTTATTTTTTCCTTGTGCCTGGTTGAAAATTTTTTTTTTTAATTTAAGGTTTTTTCCCCCCTTTTTTCTTGTGGTTACTTGATTTTCTTTTTGCATTTTTCCCATTTTTTTCATTTATTATTCTCCTTCTCTACTGTTTTTTTCTTAGTGCCCTATCCCCAGATATTGCAGGTTTTATTGTATTTTTTTCTTTTTTTTCCCCTTTTTTCTTTTTTTGGTTACTGTTCCTGTGTGATTACTTTTGAAGGTTATTCAATTGTAATTTGTGTCTAATCGAGTGGGAGACAACAACAGTCCCCATAAGAAACAACTACACCCACACCTCCTGCAACTTCACTTACTGAGCAAGAGCCACTACCTCCTTCTCCACTAATGGGCCAATGATAAAAAACCACAAAGAAGAGCCTGATCACCCTTGGCTGCTCTTCACAAACAGTTAACAGAGATCTAAATACAACAATGCCACGATGCCTCAGAAACAACAGACCATCACAATCCACACA
>NW_006924314.1:2549-3010 GCF_000298275.1 Orycteropus afer afer
GTGAAATAAGTCAATCGCAGAAGGACAAGTACTGTATGAGCCAATTACTGTAAAAAGACAGAGAAGGGTTTGCTTGGGAAAGGGAACTCACCTAGTAGTTTACTGGGATGGGGAGGAAAAGGGAGGGATTAATTTAGGGCTAGTTGGTGTTTACATGCTGGCATGGGTAGGGAGAGGGATATACAGGAAGGATATATGACCACCATGATAAAATTGGGAAATGAGAGGACACAGAACTGTGCACATAAGAGATAGACAACAGATGCTAAAACCAACCAATGTGTCCACAATACCACATTGTCATTAACACCAAACACTAGGCTATACATACAAACACATAAACACCTGAGATGATCAGACAGGGGTCAGTGAATAGAGGTATACTCTAGACCAAAGATAGACTCAGCTGAGGCTAATTTTGTAAAGACACAAGTGATACAAAATACCTGCAGTCCTTACAG
>NW_006924314.1:3798-5957 GCF_000298275.1 Orycteropus afer afer
TGTTCACCATAGAACTTCCCCATAGGGTTTCCTAGGCTGTTATCTTTACAGAAGGAGACTGCCACATCTTTCTTCCATGGAGTGGCTGATGTGTTTGAAACACTGACCTTTTAGTTAGCAGTCAAGTACTTAACCATTGTACCACCAGGGTTCCATTAGAAGCTTCAGGCCTGAGCATTTAAAACTAGGAAAAAAAGAACACATGATTTGATGGATTAGCTTCAGTTTACTGTTTTATTCTTTTCAAAAGTTTGCTGGTGTCATTTGATACCTGTCTTAGCCCACATTATTCCAAAAAGCAAAGCTAAGCCATAAGCTTCGTACAGATAGTTTGTTTTTGGAAGTGATTCTAAGAAGGAAGAGTGAGGGACTATGAAGTGTGGAAGCAAGGCATGTTGTTTCAAAGAAAAGGAGATTGAAAAGAGCACAAAATATATAGAATGGCATATATTTATTTCATCTTGTATTCATGTATTGGGAAGATTGGAGTAAATTGAGCACATAAGTATATTCAGAGTGACAAACAGAAAAAAGGAAGGTACAACTCAGAAAAGTCAGTTTTTCTGTTAGCAAACACTAGTTATTGGAAAAGTGGCAAAACCATGGATTAAATTGAGGTGTGACTTTGTTTGGTAGAACCTGTAACTCCTCACCCATTTCATCCCTTTTGTTATCTCTCCTCTCTTTTTTATCTTCCTTTACACTCTTATCCTCCTCCTACAACACACACACACACATTTCACACACACATACACACATTTGTGAATACCATGAAAAATTAATAGGTAGGTTAATTTCTCATTTTAAAGTCACTACCCAATCTCTTTTGAATCAGTCTGAATTTTGTTCTACCTCTGGGATTGAAGCAATTTCTTAATTCTCTTGTTGGTTAGAATAGCACCCAAATTTTAAGACAAATGTTTCCACTTTGTTCTGTACTTTAAGTCACTAAGCAATGTGTAGATTTTTCAAATCCTGCTTAGTCCTTAGAGACTCTGAGCTAAACTGGAGATGAAAAGATGAATAAAGCATGGTCTCTGCTCTTTAGGGAGCTCAGATAAGTGAAAATAGCAGACAGTAATGAATGTCTGTTTTAAGGCAAGGAGAGGAAAGAATACTGATTTTGAGCTTTCTAACTTGAGTTTCTGAGTGGATAAAGATGACACTGAGATATGGAGTAAAGAGGCATAAATAAGTTAACAGAAAATAGTGTGTTTGGTTTTGGACTTTGATATTTTGAAGTGTCTACAAGACAGACAGAATGCCTAGTTGTAGATATGAGACTGGTCTTGAGCTTAGCAGAAGGATGTTGAGATTAAAGATTTAGGAACCATTGGCACTTAGATAGTAAGTCCATTGAGAAACATGGATGAGAGTGTCCAGAGAGATTGTATATAATTAGGAGAGAAGAGAGGTACGGATGGAGTTTTAGGCAACTTCAGCATTTAGGGAACAATCAGAGAAAAAGAAATAAAAGAAGGAGACCAAGGAATATTTTACAAAAGTATAAGGTAACCTAGGACCCACTGATATTGTAGAAACCAAGGAAAAGTATTTTTCTAGGAGAACAAAATCAACAGGATCAAATGCTAATGAGGTGGATAAAGTAGAGAGAGTACTAAAAGAGACCCTTTAATGAAGATATCAGATCCTTGGCTACAGAAGAGTTGTGAAAGTAACAGCTCGATTACTCTGTGGATGCACTCACTGATTTTAGGCTTCTCTTTTAATAAATTCGATAGTCACGGTAAGGAGAGTGATCTGTAGCTTCACAGAGAAGTAAAGATGAATGAAGGCTCTGTTGTTATTTTTGTTTATTGTTTCATTTTATTTTAGTATAATGAATACTTGAGCATGTTTGAATACAGAGAGAATAGCAAGAAAAGAGAAAATAAATATTATAGCATGTGGCAGCAAGTTGGTGTTTACACGCTGGCATGGGTAGGGAGAGGGATATACAGGAAGGATATATGACCACCATGATAACATAATATTACCCACATACTCTATGGTAATACATCCCTTAGAGCAATAGACCATGGGACACCAGAGGACCAACATTCAAAGTGAGGAAATGCAGGATAAACAGGAGTGCATAAATATGAGGGGCACAAGGGGAGGGTTATAAGGTAGGGAGGGGAGGAGACTGGGTTAAGGTT
>NW_006924314.1:6076-9475 GCF_000298275.1 Orycteropus afer afer
GGAAGTAGGATTGCCCAACCTTCCTTCCGAGGAGTGGCTGGTGGGTTTGAACCGCCAGCCTTCTGGTTAGCAGTCAAGTGCTTTAGCCACTAAGCTACCAGAGCTCCTAATAAATAGATGTTTCAATTTTTAAAAATTATTTGCTAAAAATCACTGAGATAATGTATAACCAAATTTTATTAAGAAAACAAAATAACTCATATGACAGGTTTTTGCACATTTGAGTAACTTTTATTGTGCCTCTATTTCTGTGAATTTTTTCCAAAGCACATACTTTCTCATTATTTTTACATGATAATTTTATATTTTAAATTGATTAAATGGGAAAAGATTTGAAATTTGGCATATTTTAAATTTTCATTTTTCTTGCAGCAAATTCATTACACAAAATTTAGCATGACAAAGAAGCATACTATTTACACGTTATACGGTAAAATTTTCCCTGAAAAGAAATGATCTAAAATTTACATGGAGATTGTCTTTTCACAAAAGGATTGAAATGACATGAGAAAGTCAACATAGGATTTAAAATGATAATTTTACAGCCAAATCAATTTGTTTTGAATTACTTGGTCACATCAGAACCTCAGTGACAGAATTTCTCTAATCCTCCTTCTCAGGTATCTGATGATTTCCTCTTAAAACACTTTTATTTGAGAAGCAGTTTTAATAAATTTCTTGTCAACTATTACGTGTTTACACATAATGTTTCTCAAACTACTCACTATACATTCAGAATGTCTTCCTTGATAATATTTTTTCTTAACAACATGAGCTCAATCAATAAATGATTTCTAAAATTCCTGGGCTCTCACAGACATGAAATGTCATGTGTGGCTTCTGCCTTATTACAGGAGGAAAAATAGATGGAAGTGTTGTATAGAAAAGCTAGGCATTTATAGACAAGAATATTATTACATTTCAAAGCATGTATCCGCTTTTATATAGATTTAACTATTTCCTTTTCCAGAATACATTTGTGCTTGTTTTACTTTGCAGCAATTTACAATAACCCATGCTTTTCAATTGAAACATTCCTTGCATGAGTAAAAATTAATGGACTATGAGTAGAAACATCAATTGTATTTATTGGAAGGCAATTCAAAAAAATGTACATGTTTCAATTTAGAAACATCAACAAAATGCATCTATTCTGAAAAATTTGGTTTTGGAGAATTTTCTGCTGTAACAGAAAAACTGTTATTATAAGTAATATATGTTGCTAACATTTGAAATATCTTTGAAATCATATATTAAAAATTAATTATATTTAGGATTAATATAGAGAGTGTTGACAACCTATACCTCCCTTTGGATTGTATTCTAATTACATTCAAGAGAAAAAAAAGTAAATAAAGTAACCCAGTTGGAAATTGATTCACAGGTATTTCTTTTATTTATTTTCATTTACATTTTATGTAGTACTTAGTCATGTGTCAGAAACTATATATTCTGAGTCCTCTATGGATATTAACTCTTTAACCTTTATAACCTTAGTGATGTAGGTAAATACATCATCCTAATTCTACAGGAGAGAAAAGTGATGCCCAAGGCTGAAGCATACTCATGGTCACACAGCTACTAACTAGTGGAGCTGGGATGTGAACTAAGACAGACTGGCTTCACAGTCTGTGCTCTTAACCATTAACCTATGATGTCTTGAAAGTGAAGAGTATCCCACTCAATAAAATAACCGACATTTTAACGTGTTATAAAAGGTAGGTTAGGCAATCTACTTCCGTAGTGATACTGCCTTGGAAACCCAAGGAGGGGTCGCTATGAGTCGGGGCTGAATCATCGGCACATAACAACAACAACAACAACAACAACATAAAAGGTACTTGACTGACTTATTTTATTCCTCAAATTGACTGCTACAGAGGTCTGCTGGCAACTTTTAACAACAGCTCAATAGGACTTGTACTCATGCCTTTGTAATACTGAAGTTCCGTACTTGGTCCTTTTGTGTCCTCCTACACATTCTGCCAGGCAATCAGATCTATGTCCATAGCTTCAACCACCACCTGTACACTGATGAATGTCTTTTGCTTAGACTTTTCTCTTGAACTCCAGATTCACAAGTCTATCCCACAGTTACCACACAGTTCTCAAGTGTTCAAATGTCAAACCAAAAGGGGAGGTTTCATTATTTGCATATCCATCTGAACCTCATAGAATGGGGAAGGAACAATTCTCTCAGTAGGAGGTGGAAAGTGAGCCTCAAATATGTGTGTGTATGTGTGTGTGTGCATGTGTAAAGGAGCTCTATTGGTGTAATGGGTAAGACATTTCACTGTTAACCAGAAGGTCGGCAGTTCAAACCCACAAGATGTTTTGTGGGACGAAGATGATGCAATCTACTTCCATAAAGATTTACAGCTTTGGAAACCAAATGGAGGTTGCTGTGATTGGAATTGACTTGATGAGAGTGGGAGTCAATATATACACAGATGATACTACCTTGCTTGCTGAGAGTGAAAATAACTTGAAGCAGACACTTCCGGTAAGATGGAGGAATAGGCAGACAAGTGACGCAGACCCTCTTCAACAAAGAAAAGAAAAACAAATTGACAGAGATACAGAAGATAATCCTGGAACTCTGAGCTTTGAAATGAACTATGCAGAAGTGGATTAGGCACCAACTAATGGAAAAATCTGAACAAAAACAGTGAGTACAGAGACAGTCGGAGCTGTGGACTGTCAACTACTCTGATGAGACCAACAGCCTGAATATTTCCAAGTGGTGTTGGGACCTGAGAACTGACCAGAATTGATCAGTCCTGGTCACCAAGGGTTGCAGGGACAACTGCTCTGGTGCCCTATGACTAGGAAGAGAAACAGCAAGGAGGGAGACAACCTGAGCTGTGGACTCTGTTATCTGGAGGGTGCAGCCATTTAGATTGTTTACACGTGGTGGCCATTTTGGATATTTAAAGTGACCAAGGGTGCAGCCATTTTGAATGTTTACAAGCGGTGGCCATTTTGGATATTTAATGTGACTGAGGGCACAGCCATTTTGAATGCTTACAAGTGGCAACCATGTTGGATTTTAAAGTGATAGCATGCTCATTCAGATTACAGGGACCTAAGAACAGGCTCTGTTTGCCAGGGTCAGCAAGGACATATGAGAGGCTGACAACAGGAAATGATACAGGTGGTGAGTGTATAAGTGCTCTCAACTAGTCAGTAGAGGAGCACAGCACAGTACTCTGCCTGTATAGATAACATACAAAAAAAACAAAGAAAACGAAAATTGTGGGAAAGTCACTCCATCATATAATCATCAATTAAATATAAACACAAAAATGTCACAATGCCTTGGAGACAACAGAGCATCACAGTCCACACAAAGAAGCAAGATAAAGCAGGAGAAACAAGGGACCAGGATACAGAACCAAA
>NW_006924314.1:12189-12997 GCF_000298275.1 Orycteropus afer afer
AAACCCAACCCACTGCTATCTAGTTGATTCTGACTCACAGTGACCCCTACAATGTTTTCCAAGGCAGTAAAGCTTTATGGAAGTAAATTGCACCCAACAACAACATAGGCAGAGTAAAAGAGCTTTGTAACACTTATCCAGGCAGAGCAGAGGCCACGGGGCTGCAGAACTGAGAGGCCAAGGCCAGAATGAAGTGTGCCTGTGACATAGTCTAGAAGAAGCTGTCTTGATTGAAGAACTATATTCTGAGTTGTTTCTCATCCTGAATTGTAACCTCTTACTTCCCTAATAAGCCCCATAATCATAAGGATTGTCTGTGAGTTCTGTGTGGACATTTCAATGAATTATTGAACCCACCAAGAAGTAGAGAGTACTTTTGGAAGGGATGATTGGCGTCTGAATTGGTAAAAATTTGGAGGTGGCGGCACGAATGACCTCTGCCTCATAGTATTCAGCCTTGTGGTGTTGATGGTGATGGTGAAGCTAGAAAAGGTCAGATTAAAGCAACACCATGACATTTTTACATACATACATACATACATATATAAAGCCAAAAAAAAAAAAGAAAAAAAAAACCTCACTGCTGTCGAGTTAGATCTGATTCATAGCAACCCCTCCTTGGGTTTCTGAGGCTGTATCACTACAGAAGTAGATTGCCCAATCTTTCCTTCCGAGGAGTGGTTGGTGTGTTTGAACTGCCAGCCTTCTGGTTAACAGTCATATACATTAGGCACTATGCCACCAGAGCTCCTATATATATACATGTATATACATATATACAAGGAGTGGTCGCAATGAGTTGGATCCA
>NW_006924315.1:0-510 GCF_000298275.1 Orycteropus afer afer
GCAGAAATAAATTAAACAGAAAAAAGAAGAGCAATAGAAAATTCAACAAGACCAGAAGTAGGTTTTTTGAAAAGATCAATAAAATTGACAAACCACTGGCAAAGTTAACTAAGGAAAAAAGGGAGAGAATATAAATAACATGAATAAGAAACAAAATGGCTGACATCACAACAGAACCAACTCAAATAAAAAGGATAATATCAGGATACTATGAAGAACTGTACTCCAACAAATATGAAGAGCTGGAAGAAATGGGTAAATTTCTAGAAACACACAACTTACCTAAACTAACACAGACTGATATGGAAAAGTTGAACACATCCATAAAAGAAGAAATTGAACAGGTCATTAAAAAATTACCTACAAAAAAATTTCCTGGCCCAGATGGTTGCATCAGAGAATTCTACCAAACATTCAGAGAAGAACTGACACCATTCCTGCCAAAACTCATCAAAAAGGATGGAATCCTCCTTAATTTATTTTATGAAGCAAGCATAACCTTGATCCAAA
>NW_006924315.1:2074-4780 GCF_000298275.1 Orycteropus afer afer
TTGCCCATCCCTATCAAACCAGTACTCTGAGGAGATAAGCATGGTCCTTTCTCTTTGAAGAATCTTCTGTTTTGCTTGGAAACTTCAGGCGTCTGGGTGCATAAACAAGCAAAGTACAGCTCAGCTCAAGCCATCAAATTGCAGCAACTTAACACCAGCTCAGTGTCAAACATCTTCCTCTTTGTTTGATCAGGTTCTGGTCAGCCCAACCCTAGCCATCCCAGCTAGGTCATGGGTACCAGCTGCCAACTCTGGGAGTCACACTCTTCCCTTCACTTCAGACCAGCCAGCACCTTGTCTCAAATCTTCAGTCCTCAAGGACCATTTCAATGCCTGTAGGCTCACAACTCATGACATTTCAGACTAGCCAGCCCTTCCTCTCATCCCCAGCCTCCATGGCCTAGGTTAAAGAGTACTAAACTTGGCCCAATTCTTCTTTGCTCCACTTCCCCCATTTCCACTCAGGTGAACCCAGGTGGTCACAAGCGAGTAACATACAAATTTGCTATTCACTGGCTTCCTTTAACTTTCAGTCCTGGAAGGGGTTTCTCTCATGGACCATGACTTTCCTGTCTGGATGCACCTAAAACCAGTCTGCTGGCTCAAAATTCAAAGAAGCAAACAGTCATTATTATTTTTCTTCTTCAGGTCCTTATTCAAATGTAACTCTCCTGTAGTACTGGGTGGGGTTCAGGTTTTCTACCTAAGCCCCCTATAATCTACACACAGGGTTTGAAACAAAAGACTGTGTTTCCTTTGGGCAAATTCTATTTCCACTTTTAATATATTCAATCAAGTATTGGCAGACTTACGCGCTCTCTGTTATCCACATACCCCATAATAATTTCTAATGTACAAGCAGGTAAGAGAACATTCAATAGCCATAGTACATTCAGATAAACACATAATCCAAACCACATAATCCTTTTAATGACATTCTAGTTTCATCCCATCACCTTGATTACAGTCCCATTCTATGCATATGGCCTTGGGACTTTGGCTGGGTGTAACCAAAAGCCTTAGCCTCTGGATCAATTATCTCCTTGAAGAGGTAACACCAAACAAAGTGTCCATATAAGAATCCAAAGTTTCATTTCCCAGACACCTTCCTTCTTTCTTTTACAACCTCCTGTGCTTCTTTGAGTCTGGAGCTACTACAACGAATCTCATCGCTTCTGACACCAACTGCTAAAAGGGGCAAGGAGGTAACATCTTCTGACCTCCTCTAACTGTACAAAAGGAAGACAAAATCACCATCAGTAGCCCAAGGCCCATTCCTGCCAGGCCAGACATGCTACCTCCTTCCAGCCCTTTCACCAACCCTTTCACCAATAGCTCCTCTCAAAGCACCCATCACCTCTCTCCTCGGTTGAATAATTCACTGTAGTGGCCACACAGAACTCAGAGATTATGGGGTTTATTAGGGAAGCACCAGGCTACAATTCAAGTTCAGGAAAAGTGCTCAGTCTCTCTCTCAGCCTGCCATCTCTCAGCCAACAATCTCTCACAATCTCTCTCTCAGCAGTGCTTGTCCCTCGGTATCTCACTCAGCAATGCATGTCTCTTGCATTTCTCAGCATTGACATATCTGACGAGGGACTTATCTCTAGAATTTATAGAAAACTCCAACACCTCAATAACAAAAAGACAAATAATCCAATTAAAAAATGGGCAGAAGGCATGAATAGACACTTCACCAAGGAGGATATTCAGGTGGCCAACAGACATACAATGAAATGTTCATGATCATTAACCATCGTTGTTGTTGTTAGGTGTCATCAAGTCATTTCCAACTCATAGCGATCCCATGCACAGCAGAACAAAACACCACCCGATCCCGCGCCAGCTCCTTGATCCTTGCTATACTTAGGCCCATTGTTGCAGCCACTGTGTCAATCCATCTCATCAAAGGTCTTCCCCTGTTTAGGACTCTCCACCTTACCAAGCACGACATCCTTCTCCAGGGAATGGTCCCCTCCAACAACATGACCAACGTAGGTGAGACAAAGTCTGGCATCCTCGCCTCCAAGGAGCACTCAGCCACACTTCCTCCAGGACAGACCTGTTAGTTCTTTTGGCAGTCCATGGTACCTTCAGCATTTTTCTCCAGCAACACAACTCAAAAGCATCTTATTCACTCTCCAGCTCTCACATACAAAGAAGGCAATTGGAAATATCATGGCCTGTGTCAGGTGCACCTTAGTCCTCAAGGAGACATCCTTGCTCCTCAGCAGTTGAAAGAGTTCCTTAGCAGCTGACCTGCCCAGTGCTACACGTCGTCCAATGTCCTGATTGCTGCTTCCATTGACGTCGACTATAGAACCAAGAAATGTGAATTCTTTGACAATCTCAATCTTTTCTCCATTTATCGTGATGCTGTTTATTGGTCCAGTTGTGAGGATTTTTGTCTTCTTTATATTGAGATTTAATCCATACTGCCATTAGAGAGGTGCAAATCAAAGCAACAATGAGATATCATCTTGCTCTAGCACTGGTAGCAAAGTTCAACAAGACAGAAAATAACAAATGCTGGAGAGGATGTGGAGAGATTGGGACTTTCATATACTGCTGAGGGGACCAGGAAATGATACAAAAACTGTGGAAAGCAGTATGGAGATTCCTTAGAATTTTGGAATTAGAAATCATAATTTTACTCAGCAATTCCATTACTAGGTATATATCCTAATGAAGTGAGAGCAATGACAA
>NW_006924315.1:5945-7637 GCF_000298275.1 Orycteropus afer afer
GTTTGCTGGTCCAATAGAGCCTGGTGGAACCACTGAGACTTTGGCCCCTAGCTGCCCTTCAGGTCTGGAATTGAACCCACACCTGTGGCCTCCAGCCAAACAAAAGACAGGCATATGAATTGAACATTTACTTGAGGTAGATATATCCCTTGGAGAGAACAATCATGGGAGAAAGAAGGGCTATTTATGCACAGGGAGACATCTCAGGGGGCAGGAGTGCATGGAGGGAAGAGGTGACCCTCGGGAGCAAGTGGTAGGGAAGCTGTTGCATTGTGGTGAATTGTGGTCAATGTCATGAAACAAAGTGTATGTGAGCTGCTGTAAGGAAAGTGAATTTGCTCTGTAAATTTTCACCTAAATCAAAATAAATAATAATAATAATAATAAAAGATAGGAAAGCAAGACAAGACTGGAATGGATGTCAGAAAAGACTCTGAAACTTGCTCTTAAATGGAGAATAGCTAAAGCAAATGGAAGAAATGATGAAATAAATGAGCTGTACAGATCTTAAAATGCAGCACCAAAACCAAAGTAAAGTATATAATGAAATGTGTTATTGAATCTTGAAATCTTGAGTTAGACAATCAAATGAGAAGAATATGTTCCGCATTTCTCCACCTGAAAAAAACTGAAGACAAAAATTTAACCCTTGAGTTGCAATATTGAAAATTCTATGGTCAAAATCTTGAACAATGTGGGAAACATCAAAAGAACATGGAAGGAATATACAGAGTCACTGCAGGAGTAAACATATAATCAAAAACTGATGGTATGATGATATTGAAGAAAGAAGTCCAAAATGCACTGAAGGAATTGGCAACAAAACAAAACAAGGCTCCTGGAATACACAGAATACCTCTTGAAATCTTACCAAAAATAAAAATAAAAGCAGTGCTAAAGATGGTCATTCATATGTGTCAAGAAATATGAAAAGAGCTATGTGGCCAACTGTGGTAGTTAAGTTTATGTGTCAACTGGGTTGGGCCTGGTTGAGTGGCTGAGCAGCTTGATGTAATATTCCCCATGATAAGACTGGTAATCAACTTCATGGTGGAATCTACTCTGAGCAGCTGAGTAGCTGCGCTTCCTGTATATACGGAGAAACCTTGTGGAATGGTCTCTAGCTTATGGCACTCTTGAACCCTGCATGTAGCTGTGTCATTGTTCAGTAGCCTGCCATGACCTTGGGACTTTCAATGGACTTGAATTAATGTCCTGCCATGTGGTTTGGTAACATTGGGACTATGCTTTTTTACTCATTAACCTTGGGCTTGTCAGTCTCAGCAGCCAGCAGCTGTTTGAGTGAAGAAAAGCGTCTCGCTTCAGTGGGCTAGGAGCAGGAGGCAGAGCTGAAGCCCAAGTTTGAGGAGCATTCACCCAGCCTCTAGAAACTGGTACTTTAAACTTGGACTTGAAGCCTCCAAACTGTAAGACAATAAATTCCTGTTTGTTAAAGCCATCCCATTTGTGGTATACTCTTGTCAGAGCAGCACTAGGTAACCAAAATACCAACCAACTGGAAAAGATTCATATTTCTGCTGATTTTGAAGAAACTTTGTCCAATAAAATTTTGAAATAGTTGAATAATATCATTAGTATAGCTGGAGTATATGAAGAAAAACATGGCATCAGGATTGGAGGAAGAATCATTAACAACCTGAGATACGCTGATGATACAACTTTTCTTGCTGA
>NW_006924315.1:8467-9419 GCF_000298275.1 Orycteropus afer afer
CTTCTTTGGTAAAGTGTCTGTCTATGTCCTCTGCCCATTTTTAAATTATATTGTTTTTGTTGTTGAAATGTTGAAGTTTTTGATAAGTTTTTAATTTAATTCCTTGTCAAATATGTCACTGCCAATTATTTTTTCCCATAGTCTGTAGGTTCTCTTTTAACTGTTTTAATGGAATCTTTTGATGCACATAAATGTTTAATTTTTAGGAAGTTCTTGTCATCCAGTTTGTTTCCTGTTTTGACCATTCTTAGTTTTCTTTGATAGTATATTTATGTCATGTATTAGGACCCCTAATACATGTGAGTTCTGTGTGGCCGTTGCAGTGAATTATTGAACAAATCAGAGAGGTGTTTGGTGTTGCAGAAGGAACGGTTGGTGTCAGGGTTGATGACAGAGCTGGAGGGAGTTGGCATGTCTGGCCTCCTAGGAATAGGCTTTGTGCTACTGATGGTGATTCTGTCTTCCTCTTGTGGTGTTTGAGGAGGTAAGAAGATGCAGCCTGCCTGTCCCTTTGGCAGTTACCCACAAATTAATCTATTGATTCAATGTATTTTTTAATAAAAACTCCCAAACAAAACAACATTTATATGTTCTTTACAAGAGACAAAAATGCTTCTGAAAAACAGAAAAGGTGAACACATTTCCTCATCTCTTTTTATGAGGCTAGACTATGATTTGACAACAAACTCTGACAAGAAAATAATCTGTCTCACTCCTGTGTCTAGAAAAAATTAATCAATATTAGAAAATCAAATAGCAAAATTATAATGACCAAATGGGGTTTATTCCAGGGATGTTAGTGTCATTAATCATTGGAAGAGACTAAGTGAGGTTTATGCCACAAGGTAAGGGTGGTTAAATATTAACAAAGCAATCAATGTAATTCACCACTAAATGAAAGTAGTATAAAATGTTACAATTTTTATTAGCTATTATACTTGAAGCAATGCAA
>NW_006924315.1:10099-11159 GCF_000298275.1 Orycteropus afer afer
GGAAATCATCAAGATGATTCTAAAATCATATGACAGTTCAGATTTAAGTGTACTCAAAGCTATCTCGGGTAAGAAGAACAAATCAGAGGATTTACCTTTTATAAAGTAGCTAATGAAAAAATCTGGGAGGGGGGAACTCACATATAAATGATTGCCAGGGAGCTCTGGTAGCATAGTGCCTAAGACACTTGACTGCTAACCAGAAGGTTGGCAGTTCAAACTCACCAGCCAGTCCTTGGAAGGAAGGTTGAGCAATCTACTTCTGTAGTGATACCACCTCCAAAACCCAAGGAGGGGTTGCTATGAGTTGGGGCCAACTCAATGGCACATAACAATAACAAAATAAATGATTGCCTAGTTTCTGACAATGCAGTGGAAACAAACAGTGGCTTTTCATGGCCTGATTCTGGATTAATTGGATCTCTATAAAGACATGAACATCAGAGTTCTGTCCTTTCACCTTACTTGTTCAATCTCTATGCCGAACACACAATCCAAGAAGCCAGTTTATACAACAAAAACATAGCATCAGGATGAGAGGAATACTCATTAATAATCTGAAATATGCAAATGATGGAACCTCACTTGTCAAAGGTGAAGATTTAAAACATTTACTGATGAAGGTCAAAGACTACCTCCTTCAATATGGGTTACACTTGAAAATAAAGTAAATGAAAATTCTTGCAATCGGACTAATAACAGCATCATTAAAAATACTGGAAAAATTGAAATTGTCAAATATTTCATTCTAATTGAATCAATAGTCAATGTCCAGGGAAGAAGTAGTCAAGAAATAAAGTGGCATATTGTATAGGGAAAATTTGCTCCAAAAAACCTCTCAAAAGTGTTAAAAGGAAAAAAAAAAAATGTTGAAATCAAGAGAGGTCTATATGAACAGAAAAATATACTATACCCATGCATTGGAAGACTTGAATGTTAAAGGCTTTTGCCAGCAGCAGTCATTATTTGATCAATATACTAACAGAGCAATAAAACAAAGATCAATCAGGAAACTAGGGGAGCACAGCAATAACCACATAGGCTCTGGGTTCTACCAGAC
>NW_006924315.1:12954-13580 GCF_000298275.1 Orycteropus afer afer
TTTTTACAACAACACAAATGGTGGCTATACACATAGGCTTCACCAGATGGAATAAACAGGGATCAGATGGACTACATCTATGGCAAGAGGCAATGGAGAACTTCAATATCTCAGGCCAAAACAAGGCCAGGAGCTGATTGTGGAACAGACCATCAACTGCTCATATGTAAGTTCAACTTGAAGTTGAAGACAATTAAAACAAGTCCACGAGAACCAAAGTATGACCTTGAATATATCCCTCCTGAATTTAGAGACCATCTGAAGAATAGATTTGATGCATTGAACACCAATGATGGCAAACCAGAAGAATTGTGGAATGACATCAAGAGCATTATCCATGAAGAAAGCAAGAGGTCTTTAAAAATACAAGAAAGAAAGAAAAGAGTGAGATGGATGTCAGAAGAGACTCTGAAACTTGCCCTTGAGTGAAATGTAGCTAAAGCAAATGGAGGAAATGATAAGATAAAAGAGTTGAACAGACGATTTCAAACTCGAACAGACAAAGCTAATTACTATAATAAAATGTGCAAAGACCTGTAGTTAGAAAATCAAAAGGGAAGAACACGCTCGGCATTTCTCAAGCTGAAAAAACTGAGGAAAAAAATTTAAGCCTCGAGTTGCAATAT
>NW_006924316.1:0-500 GCF_000298275.1 Orycteropus afer afer
ATATAAAGTCCTTCCTTGTCTCGTATGGTGGTTTTTGTCTTAAAGTCAATTTGATCAGAAATTAATATTGCCACTCCTGCTCTCTTACAGTTCCCATTTGTTTGATATATCTTTTTCCAACCTTTGATTTTTAGTCTATTTTTGTCTTTATCTCTAAGGTGTGTCTCTTATAGGCAGCATATTGATGTGTTTTGTTTTCTTATCCAATCTGCAACTCTCTGTCTCTTTAGTGGTGCATTTAATCCATTAACATTCAGTGTAATTATTGATAAGTTTGAATTGGTTGCTGTCATTTTGGTATGTGATTTTTCATGGTGTCCCTGGTTTCTTTGTTCCATATTATTTTCTGTGCTGAGCTCATTATGTTTATTAATCCTGATAACATTTCATTTGTTGCTGTTGTTTTAGTATTTGCTGAATATTTGTGCTTGTCCTCTTTTTTATTGTGATATGAATGTTTATCATTTTTCTTACTGGCTGTCCTTTGTAAGTAACTTTTT
>NW_006924316.1:995-3870 GCF_000298275.1 Orycteropus afer afer
GGATTTCTATCTGTAGATTTAGAATCATTTCTAATTTTTCATTTATTTTGTCATTTTGTTCTTGTATTTTCTTCCAAAATTCTTCTAAGGTTTTTTCTATGTTTTCTTTGGTCTGTCTCTCAATCCTTTGAAGATACCTAAATAGCATTCTTTTGAATTCCTTATCAGCGAGTACCAATGCTGCTTCTTCCTCAGGGATGTGTTCTGGGTCTGTATCCTGTTCCCTTGTTTCTACCACTTTATCTTGCTTTGTGTGGACTGTGATGGTCTGTTGTCTCCGAGGCATCGTGGTATTGTATTAAGATCTCTGTTAATTGTTTGTGAAGAGCAGCCAAGTGTGATTCAGGCTCTTCTTGGTGGTTTTTTATTGTTGACCCGTTGGTGGAGAAGGAGGTGGTGGCTCTTGCTCAGTAAGTGAAGTTGCAGGCGGTGTGGGTGTAGTTGTATCTTATGGGGGCTGTTGCTGTCTCCCACTCAGACAAATATTACAATTGAATAACTATCAAAAAACTAAAAGTACATGGACAAAAAAATACACCATGAAATCACACACAAAAAAAGAAAAAGGGCAGAAAAGAAGAAGAAAACAGGAAAACCTGCAATATGTGGGGATAGGGCACTGAGAGAAAAAAGGTAGAGAAGGAGAATAATGAAGAAAAAAATGGGAAAAAAAAAGAAAAAAAAAAAACAGCCAACAAGGAACGGGTTTAACCTCAAGGAAAAAAAAAAGGGACAAAAAGAAAAATAAAATCGTGTAAACTAGGACCTTTTCATTGTACAGGTCTGGAGAGTTCTTGTTGTTGCTGGAAAGCATAACCTCTTCTTAAGCCCCTGTAATCTGGTAGAGTGCTGTCTCTTTAGGTTGTCTCTAGGTGCTGTTTACGTGTTGATTTGTTTTGTCTTGGTTTTATGGTTTAGTATTTTGAAAGGTGAAGCTGGTGTATTTTATTGATTCTGGTGTTGGGTCGCTCTGCTATTTTCTTTGTGATGGTGGAATCACCTTGTGGAATGTGGATATGTGTTTCTGTTTGTCGTAAAGAAGGTTTAGAGTTTGAAGTGGAAGGTTTTATGGTAATTGCCTGAATATGGTTTTTTCTATTGAATGAGTGAAGTTATTGGCGGAGAAGGTGGGAGCAGAAGAAGGGAAGCTTGGTGTTGCTAGGGTCCATCTCTAGGGCTTTGCGCAGGCTATTTTTGATGACGTAGTCATTTACAAGACCGCGGCTCAATCTCAGGAAAGATTCCTGTTGTTAGGGAGTTGCAGCTTTCCACCAGGCTCAGGTACACTCAAAGACTCCACTTCTGAGGCCCCTCAGCACCAAACAGCCGATCCAAGGCAGATTTCCGGGACTACACTCAGCTGTGACTTCCTTTCTCTCCCTGCCCCATCTGCCTGCGGTGGTGGCGCAATCCCCCCCAGACCGCTAATGGCTCTGGAGTTTGTCTGTGATATTGCCCACCTGTGGCACCAAAGATGCATGCAATTTCAGCTGTGTTGGAGTTGAAGGAGTACCTGCTAGTAAATTGTAGTCCCGCTATTCGTGACAAAGAAAAGCACGATGTCTCCCAGGCTGACTCAAGCTCCCTCCATGACCCGCTGAGAGGGGAGGGAGCTTGCCTTCCTGGCACAGCAGTGAGCTCCCCGCTTGAGTCTCAGTGGTGGCACATGTGCCCGCCTGTACCCAGATGACCCAAATTAATGACACAATCAGGTGCTGGAGGCAGATCCCTGGGGCTGCCTGCTGGGATATTGGAGTGGTTGCTGGTTTGCTGGTATAGGGTGTCTTCTTTCTTGGCTCACAGGATCTCAGGTGGCCGACCTCGCCCGCCAGACAGTGACTGCCCCAGGGAAGTTTCCAATGCCCTTTCTCGACTGCCTGTCTGTCCTCTACCAGGTAGCTCTTTCTTAAATAATCTCCCTGTGCCTTTCCTCTAATTCTGCTCTTCTGTGTTTGGTGCACTCTCATTGAATGAGCTGTTCAGAGCACCAAAATCCCTAATTCAAACTTCTGTACCTAGTTTTTCAAGCACTGTGATGCTAGACGGAAATAGCGTGGTGCTTACTGACGAGACTCCATTTTGAATCCCCTCAGTTTTCGTTTTTCAAAATACTAAATTATATTAATAGATATCCTTCAACTGCATTTTCCTTTTTTTATTGTTTCTCGGTTGTATATATGTGTATGTATGCATGTGCATACAAGAGTGATTGCTATTACATTTATAATTCATAGATTCAGTATTCATTGGTGAGGTTGCTCTCTTGAAATTTTTGGTGAAAGTCCATTTAGGTCTGGTTTGGATCAATGTTACACTTGATTTACAAAACATAATTTGTAAACTTTCTATAATTTTAAAAACTTTTATTAAGGGAATTTCATGAACAAAGACAAAGGAGAGTATAATGAACTCCTGTATCCCTTATTCAGCTTCAACAATTATCAGTATTTTACCATTTAATTGCTACTTTTTTTATCTTTCTGTCTTTCTAATTTTTGTGTGATGAAGGAAGAGAGAGTGAAGAACTAGTGTATTTTAAAGCAAGTACAGGCATACCTTGGAGATATTGTAGGTTCTGTGCCAGACCACTACAGTAAAGCAAGTCACATCAATTTTATTTCCCAGTGTGTATAAAAGTTATGTTTACATTTTACTGTAGTCCACTAAGTGTGCTGTAGCGTTATTAAAAATTTGAAATATAAAAATTACCAAAATGTGCAGACTGAAGACCGCTCCTTAAGCGAACCGTCTCAATGGCCATTTGTCAGTTTTTCCTTCAAGGCCGGTGCCGCTTTGGAGATCGGTGCTGGAATGAACATCCCAGCACCAGGGGTGCGAGCGGGGGACGACAACAACCTCAGCACCAGCCCTCAGG
>NW_006924316.1:7105-7612 GCF_000298275.1 Orycteropus afer afer
GAATTCATCACATTTTCAAGTTTCATATATGTTGTGGCATACACAAGGATTTGATTTTTTTTTTTAAGATTTTTATTGTGATTTGGGTGAAAGTTCACAGAGTAAATTTATTTTTCATACAGCCGATGATACACATTTTGTTTCATGACATTGACTGTAATTCCCCACAGTGTAGCAGCTCTCTTCTCACTTCCTCCCAGTAGTTACATCTTCCCTGAGTCCTTCTTTTCTTTGCATTCCTTCCTCCTGAGCTACCTCCCTGTTCAGATACTGCCCTTTTGTTCTTCCATGATTGATCGTTCTAAGGAGTGTATTTACCTGGTGTAAATGTTCACCCTATAAGCTTGTCTGGTGTTTAGCTGGAAGTCATGAAAGTGAGTTCATTTGCATGCCTGAAGGCAAACTAGGGGCTATGGTCTTGGGGATTTCACTGTAAGACCAGTAAGCCAGGTCTTTTTTATGCTTTTTTTTTTTTTTTGAAAAAAAGGTATTTGCAATGAATAAATT
>NW_006924316.1:8657-14174 GCF_000298275.1 Orycteropus afer afer
ACTGTGGCTAAGAAGTTATAACTTTGCCCACTGTTAGTTCTATTTATATGTACATTCTTAAAACATGTACAAATACATACAAATACCATCTGTCAACCTTATGTATGTTGTTGTTAGGTGCTGTCGAGTCCTCTCTGACTCATTGCGACCCTTTGCACAGGAGAACAGAACGCTGCCCGGTCTTGTGCCGCCTCATGATCCTTGTTATACCTGAGCCAATCATTGCAACCACTCTGTCTATCCATCTCGTTGAGGGTCTTCCCCTTCTTCATCGACCCTCCACTTTACTGAGCATGATTATCTTTCTCCAGGAATGGACCCTTCTTACAACATGACCAACGTAAGTGAGATGAAGTCTGACCATTCTCACTTCCAAGGAGCATTCTGGCTGCACTGCTTCTAGGACAGACTTGTTAGTCCTTTTAGCATTGTACTAGCATTGTCCAGCTTCTCTGATTATTTTACCATTGTACTCTTAGCATTCTTCGCCAACACCACAACTCAAAAGGATCAACTCTTCTTCAGTCTTCCTTATTTATTGTCCAGCTCTCACATTCATAAGAGGCAATTGAAAATACCATGTCTTGGAATAGGCACAGCTTATTCTTCAAGGAGACATGTTTTTTCTTCATCACTTTAAACAGGTCTAACAGGTCTCTTGTAGCAGATTTGCCAAATTCACTTTGTCATCTGATGTCTTTACTGCTGCTTCCATTGGTGTTGATTGTAGAACCGAGTAATATGAAATCCTTGACAACTTCAATCTTTTCTCCATTTGTCACGATGCTGATTATTGGTCCAGTTGTAAGGATTTTTGTTTTCTTTATTTTGAGGTGTAGGCCATACTGTAGACTGTGTGTAGTCTTCTATCTTCATCAATAAGTGCTTCAAGTCATCCTCACTTTCAGCAAGCAAAGTTGTGTCACTTGCATATCGCAGGTTGTTAATTATTCTTCTTCCAATCCTGATGCCGTGTTCTTCTTCATGTAGTCCAGCTTCTCTGATTATTTGCTCAGCATACAGATTGAATAAATATGATCAAAGGACACAACCCTGATGCACTCCCTTCCTGATTTTAAACCATGCAGTATCCCCTTGTTCTGTTTGAACGACACCCTCCTGGTCTATGTATAGGTTCCTCATGAGTACAATTAAATGTTCTGGAATTCCCATTCTTCTCATTGTTATTCATAATTTGTTATGATCCACACAATCAAATGCTTTTGCATAGTCAATAAAACACAAGTAAACATCTTTTTCTGGTATTCTTTGCTTTGAGCCAAGATCCATCTCACATCGGCAGTGATAGCTCTTGTTGTATGTCCTCTTCTGAATCCAGCTTGCATTTCTGGAAGTTCTCTGCCAATATACTTCTGCAACCATTTTTGAATTATTTTCAACAAGATTTTACTTGCATGCCATATCAGTGGTATTGTTCAATAATTTTCACATTCTGTGGGATCACCTTTCTTTGGAATGGGTACAAATATGGATCTCTCCCAGTCAGTTGGCCAGATAGCTGTCTTCCAGATCTCTTGGCATTACTGCATGAGTGCTTCCAGTGGAGCATCTGTTTGTTGAAACATTTCAATGGGTATTCCATCAGTTCCTGGAGCCTTGTTCTTCACCAGTTCCTTCAGTGCGGCTTCAACTCTTTCTTTCAATACCATTGATTCTTGATCATAGGCTAGCACCTGAAATGGATGAAGATCTACCAATTCTTTTTGGTACAGTGACTCTGTATTCCTTCCATCTTCTTTTGATGCTTCCTGCATCATTGAGTATTTTGCCCATAGAATCTTTCAATATTGCAACTCAAGGCTTAAATTTTTTCTTCATTTCTTTCAGCTTGAGAAGTGCCAAGCATGTTCTTCCCTTTTGGTTTTCTAACTCCAGATCTTTGCACATTTTATTATAGTAGTTGGTTTTGTGTGCTCGAGCTGCTTTTTGAAATCTTCTGTTCAGCTCTTTTATCTTTCATTTCTTCCATTTCCTTTAGCTTCTTTTCATTCAAGGGCAAGTTTCAGAGTCTTTTCTGACATCCATTTTGGTGTTTTCTTCCTTTCTTGTCTTTTTAATGATCTCTTGCTTTTTTCATATATGATGATCTTGATGTCATCCCATAATTCCTCTGGTTTTCGGTCAGTGATATTCAATGAATCAAATCTATTCTTCAGATGGTCCCTAAATTCAGGAGGGATGTATTCAAGGTTATTTTTTTGCTCTTGTGGACTTGCTTTAATTATCTTCAACTTCAAGTTGAACTTGCATATGAGTAGTTGATGATCTCTTCCACAGTCAGCTCCTGGCCTTTTTTGGCTAAACGTATTGAGCTTCTCCATTGCCGCTTGCCACAGATGTAGTCAATTTGACTCCTGTACATTTCATCTGGTGAAGTCTATATGTATAGTTATTGCTTATGTTGTTGAAAAAAGGTATTTGCAATGAATAAGTTGTTGGTCTTGCACAATTCTATCATGCAATCGCCAGTGTTATTTCTATCATCATGGCTATATTTTCCAACTACTGGTAACTTTTTGTTTCCAGCTTTTGCATTCCAGTCACCAGTAATAATCAGCACATCTTGATTTCATGTTCGGTCAATTTCAGACTGCAGAAGTTGGTAGATCTCTTGAATTTCCTCATCTTTGGCTTTGGTGGTTGGTGTGTAAATTTGAATAATAGTAGTATTAACTGGTCTTCCTTGTAGACCTGTGGATATTGTCCTATCACTGACAGCATTGTACTTCAGGACAGATCTTGAAACATCCTTTGTGAGGATGAAACACCATTCCTCTTCACCCTCACCCTTCCCCAAATCAGTACTCATTTTTTTACCTGTCTAGCAATTTTCCCTCCTCTCCACTCCCATCCCTGGTAACCAGCCAAGAAAATTTCCTTCCATATACAAACGTTTCCTTGACTTTTTACAATAATGGACTGATACAATAATTGTCCTTCTGTGATTGACTTATTCACTCAGCATAATATCCTCCAAGTTCATCACGTTATGTAGTGTTTTGTGGATTCTACATTATTCTTTAGTGTTGCATAATATTCCATTGTGTTTATGTTTATAGTTTGGTTATCCATTTTTCTGTTGTTGGGTGTGTAGGTTGTTTCCTTTTTTTGCTATTATGAATAGTGCTTTGATGAACATGGTGTGCATGTATCTGTTCCTGTCCTGTCTCTCACTTCTTTAGGATATATGCCTAGTAATGGCTTTGGTGGATCAAATGGTATTTCTATTTCCAACTTCTTAAGGAATTGTCATACTGATTTCCACAGTGGTTGTATCCTTTTACAGTCCCACAGCAGTGTATGAGAGTCCCAATCTCTGCACATCCTCGTCAGCACTTTTTGTTTTCTGTTACTGACATTTGCTATTAGTGCTGGGGTGAGATGATATCTCGTTGTTTGGATTTGCATATCTCTGATGGTTAATGGTTGCATCTCTCTACTTTTCCAACCAGTAGTTGGAAAGTATGGCCTTGATAGAAATAATGCTGGAGATTACATGATAGAATTTTGCAAGACCAGCGACTTGTTCATTGTGAATATCTTTTTTCAACAATGTAAGTGACATCTATATATATGGACTTTGCCAGATGGAATATATAGGAATCAGATTGACTACATTTCTGGAAAAAGGTGATGGAGAAGCTCAGTATCTTCAGCCAGAACAAGGCCAGGAGCTGACTGTGGAACAGACCATCAACTGCTCATATACAAGTTCAAGTTGAAGCTGAAGACAATTAAAACAAGTCCACAAGAGCCAAAATGTGACCTTGATTTTATCCCACTTGAATTCGGAGACTATCTAAAGAATAGATTTGAAGCATTGAACACCAGTAACCAAAAACTAGAGGAGTTGTGGGATGACATCAAGAACATCATACATACAGAAAGCAAAAGGTTATTAAAAAGACAGCTAAGGAAGAAAAGATGGATGTCAGAAGAGGCGCTGAAACTTGCTCTTCAACAGAGAGTAGCCAAAGCAAATAGAAGAAATGACAAGATAAACGAGCTGAACAGAAGGTTTCAGAGAGCAACTTGAAAAGACAAAGTAAATTATTATAATGAAATGTGCATAGACCTGGAGTTAGAAAACCAAAAGGGAAGAACATGCTTGGCATTTCATAAGCTGAAAGAACTGAAGAGGGAATTGAATCCTGAAGTTGCAGTATTGAAAAATTCTATGGGCAAAATATTGAATGATGCAGGAAACATCAAAAGAAAGTGGAAGGGATACACAGAGTCACTGTACCAAAAAGAATTGGTCAGTGTTCATCATTTCAGGAGGTGGCATATGATCAAGAACGAATGGTAGTAGAGGAAAAAGTTGAAGCTGCACTGAGAAAATTTGTGAAAAACAAGGTTCTAGGAATTGATGGAATACCCGTTGAGATGTTTCAACAAACGTATGCTACATTGGAGGTACTTACTCGTCTATGCCAAGAAATTTGGAAGACAGTTACCTAGCCAACCAACTGGAAGAGATCCATTTTGTACCCATTCCAAAGAAAGATGATCCTACAGAATGTGGAAATTATCGAACAATACCATTAATGTCACATGCAAGTAAAATCTTGCTGAAGATAATTGAAAAATGACTTCAGCAGTATATTGACAGAGAACTTCCAGAAATGCAAGCTGGATTCAGAAGAGGTCATGGAATAAGGGATATCATTGCTGATGTCAGATGGATCTTGGCTGAAAGCAAAGAATACCAGAAAGATGTTTACTTGTATTTTATTGACTATGCAAAAGCATTTTATTTTGTGGATCATAACAAATTATGGATAATATTGAGAAGAATGGGAATTCCAGATCACTTAATTGTACTCATGAGAGATGTGTACATAGACCAGGAGGCTGTCATTCGAACAGAACAAGGAGATACTGCATGGCTTAAAATCAGGAAGGGAGTGCGTCAGGATTGTATCCTTTCACCATACTTATTCAACCTGTATGCTGAAGCTAGAGTACATGAAGTAGAATGCGGCATCAGAATTGGAGGAGGACTCATTAACAACCTTTGATACACGGACAGCACAACCTTGCTTGTTGAAACTGAAGATGATTTGAAGCACTTACTGACGAAGATTAAAGACTGTAGTCTTCAGTATGGATTACACCTCAACATAAAGAAAACAAAAATCCTCACAACTGGACCAATAAACAGCATCATAATAAATGGAAAAAAGATTGACGTTGTCAAAGATTTCATATTACTTGGTTTTACAGTCAACACCAGTGAAAGCAGCAGTCAAGAAACCAAATGAGATATTGTACTGTGAAATCTGCAAAAGGCCTCTTTTAAGTGCTGAAGAGGAAGGATATCTCTTTGAAGACTAAGGTGCACCTAACCCAAGCCATGATATTTTCAGTTTCCTCGTTTGCATGTGAAAGCTGGACAATGAATGTTGTTGTTGTTGTTGTTAAGTGCCATCGAGTCGTTTCCGACTCATAGCGACCCCATGCACAGCAGAACGAAACACTGCCCGATCCCGCGCC
>NW_006924317.1:0-4129 GCF_000298275.1 Orycteropus afer afer
AGTAATTTATGATTGTTATTTTAGTTTTGCTGTTTGTTTATTTGTTGTATGTTTTTCTTCTTTTGTTTTGATTAAGGTCAGCAAAGTCAAAAGGGAAAACAGACATATGCTATAAATCAATTAGGGATCATTTGACTAGGCTTCTTAAAGTCTTTCTATCTGTAAGTTACCTATGCTTACGTTATAGGACACTGTCCAGATATGTTGATTATGTTTCAAATCAAAGGGCTTCAAACTGCCTACAAAGTTCAAAATATTTTCTAGCTATTCAATATTTCCTTTTTTTCTGTGTTTATTGTCATGGGGGTTAACATAATCAGTTACACTGTCAGTGTTTCAGAGAAAATACTTTCATAAGACTTTGGAGGTTTTAAACTCTTCTGTTCATTTTGTATCATTTGGATTTCAGGTTTTGATGTCAATCCACTGTTTGCATCCCTGCTGAGCAAGATAACAAGAATTCAAGATTATGCATCCTAATTTCTTTCTTGTCATATGTATCTTTATTTTCAATTTACATTTCAAACATGTATTCTCCTGGTCACTTCAAGAACAAAGAAGGATAAGCCATCAGTTACTCTTCTGGCTCAAGGAAAAGAAATTCACACATTTAACATTCAGTAATTATTTTTACCTTCTTTGATTTTGGTCTTTCTTCAATGAGAACGAGGAGTATGTTTATTTCTTTATTAAGCATTAGTGCATAGAGATTGCATAGTATTTCTTGACATTTCTTTTCAATGTGATCTTATTAGTTTCATCACCTTTACAACCTAACTGAATAAACAATATCTGAATCCACTGATTGTTTCTCTAAAGTATTACTTTAGGAGCTCTGGTGGCTTAGTGCCTAAGGCATTTGACTGCTATCCAGAAGGCTGGCAGTTCAAACCCATCAGCCACTCCTCGGAAGAAGGTTGGGCAAACTACTTCTATATGATGCCATCTCAGAAACCCAAGGAGGAGTCGCTATGAATTGGATCTGACAGGAAGGTATTGAGTTTGGTTTGGTTTTTGGTATAAATACTTTACTACTTCATTTATTTGAACCAACATGGTTAATCCCAACAATTGTTTTGGTGGTTGGTTGGTTATTACATTGTTATGGAAAAATAGTGAATTCATTTACTGTATATAACCCTTTCATTACCAAATTACTTTTTGTTTGCAAGACTTTGTAGATATAATGCTGTATTTTTTTTTTTCCTCACTAATGGAATACATGCTGAATCACTGAGTTTTTAAATGTTTTTTAGGTATCATGGGTTTTAATAAATACTGTGTGGGACACAAGTTTCAATGGAGCCTGGGAATGAACTCACCCCTGTGGCTCAACTTTCAGTCAAATGACAGACAAGCCTATAAGGTTAACAATAATATCTGAGAAGTACATACTCATTAGAATAATGAACCATATATAGCATTTTTCTCAGGGATAAAGCTAAGAAGATAGGAAGGGATAGGAAAGAAGGACAAAGAGAAATGGTAAACATAGGGAGGAAGTGGGAAGAGTGCTGTTACATTGATGGGATTGCAATGAATGTCACAAAACAAAACATTTATGGACCATTGAATGGATAGCTATTTTGCTCTGTAAACTTTCACCCAAATCACAATAAAAATCATAGGGGCAGCATTCACATAGAGGAAAGCTGGACAGACAGTAATCCATAGATAAGGGCACAGGAAGAGGGTAGTAACAGGTTGCCTTTAACTATCTATTTCAATTATTTTACAGTTACAATTCACCTGTTTGGGCAAAGGATAAATCTATATGCCATTTGTTGAACTTTAATCTCCCAAAATAATTTCTTGTGTGGAGAAATTGGTTTAAAAATCTCAAAAATTAAAAAAAATAAAGTTGTCTTCATTAAATATATATATATACACACACATTTCAACTTTAGTGTTTTGAGTCTTATATAAGGAAGACCAAAGAAGAATTGATGCATTAGAATTGTGGTGTTGGCAAAGAATATTGATAATACCATGAATTGCCAGAAGAACAAACAAATCTATCTTGGAAGAAGTACAGCCGGTATGCCCCTTAGAAATAAGCCAGACTTTGTCTCATGTACTTAGGTCATGTTATCAGAAGGGGCCATTCCTTGGCAAAGGATATCATTCTTGGTAAAGTAGAGGGTCAGCAAAAAAAGGGGAAGGCCCCCAATGAGATGGATTGACACAGTGGCTGAAATGATGGGCTCAATCATAGCAAACACTGTGAGGATGGCACAGGACTGGTCAGTGTTTCTTTCTGTTTGATAAAGGGCTGCTATGAGTTGGAGCGGACTCATTGGCACCTAACAACAACATAACAAGACCTCTTGATTGGCTTTCAATCAGTTTGCTATCTGTTACTTTCACTACCACAGTAATGGGTGATATAAAGGAGGATATGTATTTGTATGCAAATATTAAATATATAATTGTTTTTGGCTTTAGTTTAAGGTCATCTTTTTTTGGGGGGGGGCTGATAGAATTTAACCATATCTTTTTTAAAAATAATTTTTTTGATAATTCTTTGGAATGATTAAGCAAACTATCTTTTCCTTATTAATGATGCCTCAGAAAAACAAAATGAACAGATTACCTATTCATGATCACATTCAACAACTTAAGCTTTTCCACAATGTCACTACGATAAAAAAAAAAAAAAAAAAAGAGTGAAGGAGAAGTGACTCATGACTATAAGAAAATTACTTGGAAGATGTTATGAAGTATTTGACATCTTATTTGAGACCCTCTTTTATAAACAAAGAAAGAGGAGTAGAAACCACAAATTGCTACCCATAGTCATTTAAATGAAATATATTTCACATTAAATTAATATATAAGTTGTAATTTTAGCCTTAGCCCCAATGACAAAGGGATATCCTGTATGTAGTGGGAGAAAAATGTGGAACAAAACTCAAACTAATAAGAAGACAGGATTATAAACCATGTAAAATTTTCCTATCTTTACAACTGGACAAATAGGCAACATCACAATAATTGGAGAAAAGATTGAAGTTGTCATGAATTTTATTTTGCATGGATCCTTGATCAACACCCAGAGAAGCAGTTGTCAAAAATCAGATGTATTGTACTAGGCAAATCTGCTGCAAGCAAAATACCTCTTTAACGTGTTAAAAAGGAAAGATGTCACTTTGAAGAATAAGCTTCACCTAACCCAAGTCATGGTGTTTTCAATTGCCTCATATGCAAGTGAAAGCTAGACAATGAATAAGGAAGACTGAAAATGAGTTGATGCCTTTTAATTATGGTGTTGGTGAAAAATACTGTAAATACCATGGACTGCCAGAAGAACAAACAAATCTGTCCTGGAAGAAGTTCAGCCAGAATGCTTCTTGGAAGCAAGAACAACCAGACTTCCTCTCACCTACTTTGGTCATGTTGTCAGAATGGGCTACTCTCTGGAGAAATATATCACGCTTGGTAAAATAGAGGCTCAGCAAAAAAGGGGAAGACCTTCAACGAGAGGGATTGGCACAGTGAGTGCAATCATGGGCTCAAGATTGTGAGGATGGTACAGGGCCAAGCAGTGTTTCATTCTGTTTGTTGTACACAGGGTCGCTATGAGTTGAGCCGATTCAACAGCGCCTAACAACAGCAAAAGGTTTTCCTAATCCTTTTTGTGTATTCCCAAATGATATTGTGAAACATGTTCCCTGGTAGAATATTTTGGTCATTCCAAACTCATAGTTAATAAATGTAACATATTTGTTGTTGTTGTTGTTATGTGCTGTTGAGTCGGACCCCACTCATAGGTTTCCGAGGCGGTATACTACCGAGGTAAATTGCTTAACCTTCCTTCCAAGGAGTGGCTGGTGGAATTGAACCACCAGCCTTCTGGTTAGCAGTAAAATGCCTTAGGCTCTATGCTACCAGAGCTCCTGTAACATATTTAGCACAGAAACTTTTACAAATTGTTTGATTGTTAATTTTTAAAAACATTTTGGTAAAAGTTTGCACAGTCACATCTTTCATGATTTCCACAGAAGGATTTCTTACAAAAATATGTCTGTAAGAGTTTTCTAGAAACACACCACTTACCTAAACTAACACAGACTGAAGTGAAAAATTTGAACAGGCCCATCACAAAAGAAGAAATTGAACAGGTCATCAA
>NW_006924317.1:7168-7927 GCF_000298275.1 Orycteropus afer afer
AAGAAGTGGTACCTCCCTGATGTTACTATTCACCATGTAGGCTTATATGGCTGAAAGTTGAGCCATGGAGGTGAATTCAGTTACAAGCCTAAAGGATGACTAAGGGCCATAGACTCAGGGGTTCTATCAGTCTTCATCAGACCAATAAGTCTGTGGTTTTTTTTTTTTCAGTTTGAGTTTTGTTACATGTTTTTCTCCCACTCTATCCAAGATCCCCTATTGTGATCCTTTCAGGTTGGCAGTGGTAGCTGGGCACCATCTAGTTTTCTAGTGTCAGGTTTATAGAGGCTGATGTTCATGTGGGCCACTAGTCCCTTGGACTAATTTTTTTCCATGCATTATTGATTTTCTTCACTCTTCTTTGCTCTGGATGAGGAGAGACCAACAGTTACACCTTAGATGGCTGTTCACAAGCTTTTAAGGCTCCAGTGCTATTTACCAAAGTAGGATGTAGAACACTACCATTGTGAACTATATTGTGCTAACTGATCTTTATGTCCCCTGTGACTATGATCTTGAGACAATAGGCCTGGGAACTCATTCCCTCAAGATGTTTGGCCATGGGCAAGGAGCCTGTTAGCCTGTGCCACTGTTAGGTTTACTATATACATGGATATTTTTACATTACATACAAATGACAATCAACAATCAATGCCAATGGAAGCAGCAGTCAACACATCAAAAGACTTATTCCATTGGGCAAATCTGTTGCAAAAGACCTCTTTCAAGTGCTGAGGAGCAAAGATATCTCCTTGAAGA
>NW_006924317.1:8052-9814 GCF_000298275.1 Orycteropus afer afer
GTTGGTGAAGAATGCTGAAAGTACCATGGACTACTAAAAGAACTAACAAATCTGTCCTGGAAGAAGAACAGCTGGCATACACCTTGGAAGTGAGAATGGCCAGACTTTGTCTCACCTACTTTGGTCATGTTGTCAGAAGGGATCATTCTCTAGAGAAGGATGTCATGCTTAGTAAAGTGGAGGGTCAACAAAACAGGGGAAGCCCTCAACAAGATGGATTGACATGGTGTCTGCAGCAATGGGCTCAGGTATGATAGAGATCGTGAGGCTGGCACAGGACCGGGCCATGTTTTGTTCTATTATACATAATAGAACAAAGGTCATAAGGTCACTGTGAGTCGGAGATGACTTAACAGCACATAACAACAACAACACACAAATATGTATGTAGAAATACTGTCTGCCAAATCTATATATGATCATGAGTGTAGCCTATTCACCTATCCATAGATGATCATCTTGCCTGTCTACCCATGTATCCACTTGTAGATTAATATTTGTTATTACTGATAATGCAGGATTGTGTATGTAATAGTGTTTACCTTTGTTGTCTTTAACTCTTGTGAACCTCTTCGTGTCTTCCTTTTCTCCAGTAATATTGTGCTGGTCACCTTCCTTTTGTTTATTGTCTTCCCCTTTCCCAAAACTAATACAATTTTCTTACCTAGTAACTAATCTTCCCTCCCTTCCTTTCCCATTCCTGGCAACCGCAAAAGATTGTTTCTTTCCATGTGTAAACCTTTCCTTGACTTTTTATAATAGTTATAATTGACAACTTCATTTTTCTCCATCTATCATGATGTTGTTTATCAGTCTAGTTATGAGGATTTTATTTCTCTTCACATTCAAGTATAACCCATACTGAAAACTGTAGTCTTTATTTTATATAAGTGGAACCATGCAATATTTGTCCTTTTGTGATTGACTTATTTCACTCAGCATAATATCTTCCAGATTTATCCATGTTATAAGATGTTTTACAGATTCCTCATTATTCTTTCTAGTTGAATAGTATTTCATTGTATGAATATACCATAGTTTGTTTATCCATTCATCTGCTGATTGGCACTTAGGTTGTTTCCATCTTTTTGCTGTTGTGAAGAATGCTGCAATTAACATAAATGTGTATGTGTCTTCTAATGTCACTGCTCTTTTTTATTATTATTTTAATTTTGATTTGGGTGAAAGGTACAGAGCAAATTTACTTTCCATACTTCATGTCACTGCTATTATGTCTCTAGGATATATACCTAGGAGTGAGATCACCGAATCATAAAGTAGTTCTACTGCTAGTTTTTTGAGGAAGCACTGTACTGTTTTCTATAGTGGTTGTACCATTTTACAATTCCATCAGCAATGGATTATAATTCCAATTTCTCCACATTCTTACCAACATCTTTTGCTTTCTGTCCTGTTTTGTTTTTCTTCATCAGTGACATTTTTTGCAAGGTGAGATAGTATCTCACTGTAGTTTGGATTTGCATCTCTTTAATGGCTAATGGCTTAGAGAATCTTTTCATGTATTTGTTGGCAACTTGAATGTCCTCTTTGGTGAAATTTCTTGTTCCTGTCCTTTGCTCTTTTTCAAATTAGGTTGAGTTTCTGTTAATGAGGGAGGAGCCACTCAGAAGAGGAGGGTGAGAATGATTGCACAATGAGAAGAATATAATCAATGTCAATAAACTGTATATATAAAAATTAGTGAATTGGTGTATGTTTTGCTGTGTTTATTCTCAACAACAACAACAAAATTTTAAAAAAA
>NW_006924317.1:10184-11809 GCF_000298275.1 Orycteropus afer afer
AAAAAAAAAAAGTTATGATTTGGGTGGAAATTTACAAAACCAATCCATTTTACACTCAGCAGTTCATACACATTTTGTTTCATGGCACCAATTACAGTCCCCACAATGTAACAGCTCTCATCCCACCTCCTCCCTGTGGTTACTCTTTCCCTGTGTCCTTCCAACTTATGCATTCCTGCCTGACTAGCTTCCCCTCTATGCAAATGCTCCCCTCCCCATCTCAACAGATTTGACTGTTCTAAGGGATGCATCTCCCTGGGCTAGGTGCTCAGTTCCTAGACCTTTCTTATTGTTTGGACACCCACAAGAGTGAGTCCAATTTAGGACTTCTTTAACAATGGCTATTTTTTGGAATCACAGGGCTGGTGTAAAATTCAGCATCTTGACAATTAAATAAAATTCTCAAATCTGTAGTAAGAGAAAGTACTTCAAAGTTTGGCTATGTGAAGAGGGGAAAGTATTTTGTAAGTTTCTTGATCTTCCCTTTAACATATAATGGGGAACACTTGATCGTGTACATTATTGATGAAAGAACAGGCAAGAATATGAATCCTGATCTTTGATCTCTGAGCTGAAGTCTCAGAGTACGGGAGTTATGGTAGACAGCATCAAAATATCTCCAAATGCAGATGGTTTTGCATCCACTTAATTTTTAGGGCTCTGTGAAGAGATGATCTGGAAAGGTTGACCCTTGGCATTCTGAAGAGATCAAAAAAGGATTATAGTGGATCAGCATGATCATATAGTGAGGGATAATTGGTACTCCTAGCTTTGCTAGGCTTCTGTGTCACTTAAAGAGACTAGAAATATCCACATATTTACTGATTAGTATAAGAGAGCTGAGAGACAGTTTGAAATAGGGGCTATGTTGATAGATGTTGAGGTAACACTGCATCGTTGGCTGTGGAGGAAACATATTAGGACAAAAAATAAAAAGAAGATGTCAGAGATGTATATTAAACACCTTTATGTACTTCGTATATATTAATTACTACAAATTAATGATCACATTTAATTTTCACCTCAGTTTTATGAGTTGTATATGAACAAACTGAAGCTCTCAGGTTAATTCACTTAAAATCAAACAGCTAATAAATAAATAAAGATATCTGGCATTGTCACATGGTATGTTTGACATGAGAAATTTGAAAGAGGCAAATTCATCAATAAGTATAACGGGCAAAAAAACAGGATAATTTCAAAAGATAATGTTAATATTCCTATTACCATGTAGACAAAAAAAAAATCCTCTTGTTTTTGGAAGAGAACAATATATCTTTTAGGTATTAAATCAGGACTAACAAGAAATAAAAAGATGACTGCTTTTACTATTGTGGTTGTAAGTTGCTCTTGATTCAATTCAGACACATCATAACCCCATGAGTTACAGAGTAGAACTTCTCCATAGGGCTTTCTTGGATATAATCTTAAAGGAAGCAGATCACCAGGCCTATTTTCCATGGTCTGCTGCTTGTTTGAAGCACAAACTTTTAGGTTAGCAGTTTAGCACAAACAGTTTTTGCTACCTAAGGACCTGCAATTACTATAAACCCCAAACTAAACCCCCTGCCATAGAGTCAGTTCCAACTCACAGTTACCCCATAAGACAGATAACTGCCCCCTTA
>NW_006924317.1:12294-14715 GCF_000298275.1 Orycteropus afer afer
TTCCGAGGAGTGGCTGGTGGGTTTGAACCGCCAGCCTTCTGGTTAGCAGTCAAGTGCCTTAGGCACTACACTACCAGAGCTCCTACAGTATTAACTAGATACAACAAAATAATAATATGTTGTTGATTTTTTTGTCCACATAAAACAATAAGGACAAATAAGTTAGGAGGTAGGTTATCAAAGATAAAGTGTTCTATTGTAATTGTTAGGTCATCGAGTTGTCTCTGACTCATAGCAACCCCATGTACAACAGAACGAAACACTGCCCACTCCCGTGCCAGCCTCACAATTCTTGCTATACCTGAGACCATCATTGCAGCCACTGTGTCAATGCATCTCGATGAGGGCCTTTCTCTTCTTCGTCGATCACCCACTTTACCAAGCATGACATCCTTCTTCAGGGAATGGTCCCTTCTGACAACATGACCAAAGTAGGTGAGACGAAGTCTGGCCATTCTCACTTCCAGGGAGCATTCCAGCTGCACTTCTTCCAGAATAGATGTGTTAGTTCTTTTTGCAGTCCATGGTACTTTCAGCATTCTTCGCCAACACCACAACTCAAAAGAATAAACTCTTCCTCAGTCTTCCTGGTTTATTGTCCAGCTCTCACATGCATATGAGGTGATTGACAATACCATGGCTTGGGTTAGGTGCACCTTAGTCTTCAGAGAGACATCTTTGCTCTTCAGCACTTTAAAGAGGTCTTTTGCCGCAGATTTACCCAGTGCAATATGTCATCTGATGTCTTGACTGCTGCTTTCATTGGTGTTGATTATGGAACCAAATAATATGAAATCTTTGACAACTTCAATCATTTCTCCATTATCATGATGCTGATTATCGGTGCAGTTGTGATGATTTTTATTTTCTTTATGTTGAGGTGTAATCCATACTGCAGACTGTATTCTTCAATCTTCATCGGTAAGTGCTTCAAGTCATCCTCACTTTCAGCAAGCAAAGTTGTGTTGTCTGCATATTGCAGGTTGTTAATGAGTCTTCCCCCAATCCTGATGCCATGTTCTTCTTCATATAGTCCAAATTCTTGGATTATTTGCTCAGCATACAGATTGAATAAGTATGGTGAAAGGATACAACCCTGATACACTCCCTTCCTGATTTTAAACCATGCAGTATCCCTTTGT
Source organism: Orycteropus afer afer (assembly GCF_000298275.1). NCBI lineage: Eukaryota > Metazoa > Chordata > Mammalia > Tubulidentata > Orycteropodidae > Orycteropus > Orycteropus afer. The sequence continues at coordinate 13,437 of NW_006924317.1, forward strand.
TCTGTCTGAACAACAGCCTTCTGGTCTAAGTACCGTTTCCTCATGATCACAATTAACTGTTCTGGAATTCCCATTTTTCTCAATGTTATGCATAATTTGTTATGATCCACACAATTAAATGTTTGTGCATAGTCAATAAAACACAAATAAACATCTGTCTAGCATTCTTTGCTTTCAATCAAGATCTATCTGATACCAGCAATGATATCCCTCATTCCACATCCTCTTCTGAATCCAGCTTGCATTTCTGGAAGTTCTCTGTCAATATACTGCTGAAAACATTTTTGAATTATCTTCAGCAAGATTTTACTTGTGTGTCATATTAATGATATTGTTTGATAATTTCCACATTCTGTGGGATTACCTTTCTTTAGAATGGGTACAAATATGAATCTCTTCCTGTCAGTTGGCCAGGTAGCTATCTTTCAAATTTCTTGGCATAGATCAGTACCTCCAACACAGCATCTGTTTGTTGAAACATCTCAGTGGGTATTCTGTCAGTTCCTGGAGCCTAATTCTGTCAGTAAAGCTTTGTCTCTTCCATCAATACCAGTTGTTGCTGATCACATGCCACCACCTGAAATGGATGAACATCAACCAATTCTTTTTGGTACAGTGATTCTGTGTATTCCTTCCACCTTCTTTTAATGTTTCCTGCATCAGTCAATATTTTCCACATAGAATCTTTCAATATTGTAACTCGAGGCTTGAATTGTTTCTTCAGTTTTTTCAGCTTGAGAAATGCTGAGTGTGCTCTTCCCTTTTGTTTTTCTAACTCCAGGACTTTGCATATTTTATTATAATAACTGACTTTCTCCTCTCAAGCTCCTCTTTGAAATCTTCTGTTCAGCTCTTTTATCTTGTCATTTCCTCCATTTGCCTTAGCTACTCTCCTTGAGCCAGTCCCAGGACCAGTGGAAGGTGGGTGTTTGCCCTGGGGGTAGGCTAGGTAAGTGGACTGCTGAAAAAACTAACAAATCTCTCCTGGAAGAAGTGCAGCCGGAATGCTTTTTGGAAACGAGAATGACCAGACTCCATCTTGCCTACTTTGGTGATGTTATCAGAAGACACTATTCTCTGGAGAAGGATGTCATACTTGGTAAGGCAGAGGGTCAATGGAAGAGGCGAAGGCGCTCAATGAGATGTATAGACACGGTGGCAACAGTGATGGGCTCAGATATAGTAGGGATTGTGAGGCTGGCACGGGACTGGGCAATGTTTCATTCTGTTGTACATAGGGTTGCTTTGAGTCAGAGATGACTCAATGGCACATAATAAC
>NW_006924318.1:0-5154 GCF_000298275.1 Orycteropus afer afer
GGCAATCTACTTCTGTAGTGACACCACCTTGGAAACCCAAGGAGGGGTCACTATGAGTAGGATCAATTCAATGGCAGTGCATTTTCTGTAAAATTTCACCCAAATAACCATAAACATTTTTTAAAAATACAAGAACAAACTGACAAAATAAATGAAAAATTAGAAATCTAGAAATTAATACTAAAATTTCAGACATAGATAACACATTGAAAATGAGAAGGAATAGGATTATATTAATGGAATATAGATTTGGGAGATTGAAGACAAAGCTCTCAATATTACTTTGTTGGAGGAATAATTAGGAAACAAGAACAAAAACAAAACAAAATGAAGAAAGTCTAAGATTTATATGGGATGCTATCAAGAGGATTACTTTATACATTATTAGAATTCCAGAACAGGAAGAGACAAATAAAACCACAGAGAAAATTGTTGGAAATTTGATGAAATACTATGAAAAACAAAAAGATATGCATTCAAGAAGTTCAACAAACCCCAAACAAGAGAGAACCCAAAAGAAAATCACCAAGACATATCATAATCAAGCTTTCCAAAACCAAAGACAAGAAAAGATTCTTGAAAGCAGCTCAGGAAACATGAACAGTTATTTATAAGTGACAACCAATAAGACTAAGCTCTGATTTCTTGACAGAAACCATGCAGCTGAGAAGGCAATGGGATGACATATACACAAACCTGAAAGAAAAAACAAAATTGCCAACCATGGATTATATATCCAGCAAAATTTCCCTAAAAAATTATGGCAAAATAAAGACATTTCCAGATAAACAGAAATTGAGCGAATTTGTAAAAACCAGACCAACCTTACAAGAGATGCTAAACGGAGTTCTTCAGACATAGAACATACAATAGCAGACAACAACCTACGATTGACACACAGGACAACATCACCCAGAAACCAACCCAAAAATAGAAGCAGCCAAAGTAAAGTAACCTTACTGAACACAGGGAACCAGAGACATTGATTTGTAAAAGAGGACTACTATAAAACAAAAATAGGGAATAGTGTGTTACAGAACTTTCGAATGGAAAAAAAGGCAACATGATTTCAAGATAGAATGGACTGTTTTAAACTTAGGAAGAAAATAAATCACAAGGTAATCTCAAAGAAAATTAATAAACCTTATCAAAATAATAAAAAAAGATAAGCCATAAATATTTAGCAAATACTAAAATAATAGCAATGATGGAAAAAATAAGAAAATTCATAAACAAAATTAGCTCAACCCAGAAAATTATATGGAACAAAGAAAGTAGCAACACTGCACAAAAAAAACAAAGACATATACCAAAATGACAGTAATAAATTCATGCTTGTCAATGATATGCTAAATATAAATGGATTAAATGCACCAATCAAGAGATGGAGAGTTGCAGACTGGATAAGAAAACTTGACCATCAATGTGCTGTCTACAAGAGACTCACTGTAGACACACACAGAAAAATCAACTAAAAATAAAGGTTGGAAAAATATATACAAAGAAAATGATAGAGTAGAAGTGGCAATCTTAATTTCTCATATAAATAGACTTTAAAACAAAAACCACCATAAAAGACAAGGAAGAATATTATATAATGATTAAAGGCTCAATGAACAAGAGGATATAACCCTAATAAATAACCATGTAGCCAATGAAAGTGCCACAAAATATGTAAATCAAAATTTCACAGAATTGAAAAAAGAAATAGAGACCTTCACAAGAATAGTTGTTGTTAGGCACTGTCTAGTCTCCGACTCATAGTGACCTAATGTACGACAGAATGAAACACTACCTGGTCCTGTGCCAGCCTCACAATCCCTGCTGTACCTGAGCCACTGTGTCGATTGCAGCCACTGTTGTCAATCCATCTTGCTGAGGGCCTTCCCCTCTTTTGTTGACTCTCCACTTTAACAAGTATTTTATCCTCCTCCAGAGAATTGTCCCTTCTGACAACATGACCCAAGTAGGTGAGACAAAATCTAGTCATTCTTGCTTCCAAGGAGCATTCCAGCTCTACTTTTTCCAGGACAGATTTGTTAGTTCTTTTAGCAGTCTGTAGGGCTTTCAGTATTCTTTGCCAACACCACAACTCAAAAACATTAACTCTTCTTCGGTCTTCCTTATTCATTGTCCAGCTCTCAAATGCATATGAGATGATTTAAAATACCATGGCTTGAGTTAGGCGTACCTTAGTCTTTAAGGAGACATCTTTGCTCTTCAGCACTTGAAAAAGGTCTTTGCAGCAGATTTCCCCAATGCAATATGTCATCTGATGTCTTGACTGCTGCTTCCGTTGATGTTGATTGTGGAACCAAGTAATGTGAAATCTTTGACAACTTCAGTCTTTTCTTCATTTATCATGATGCTGCTTATTGATCCATTTGTGAGGATTTTTGTTTTCTTTATAATGAAGTTTAATCTACACTGCAGACTGGATTAAATCAATCTTCAACAGTAAGTACTTCAAGTCATCCTTACTTTCAGCCAGCAAAGTTGTGTCGTCTGCATATTGTAGGTTCTTAACGAGTTTTCCTCTAATCCTGATGCCACACTCTTCTTCATATAGTCCAACCTCTCAGATTATTTGCTCAGAATACAGATTGATAAATATGGTGAAAGGATACAACCCTGACACACCCCTTTCCTGATTTTGATCCATGCAGCATCCCTTTGTTCTGTTGAATGACAGCCTCCTGGTCTATGTACAGGTTCCTAATGAGCACAATTAAGTGTTCTGAAATTCCCATTCTTCTCAGTGTTATCCATAGTTTGTTGTGATCCACATAATCAAATGCTTCTGCATAGTCAGTAAAACACAAGTAAACATCTTTCTGGTATTCTTTGCTTTCAGCCAAGATCCATCTGACATCAGCTATGATATCCCTTGTTCCAAGTCTTCTTCTGAATCCAGCTTGCATTTCTGGATTCTCTGTCAATATACTGCTGCAGCCATTTTTGAATTATTTTCAGGACGATTTTGCTTGCATGTGATATTAATGATACTGTTTGATAATTTCCACATTCTGTGGAATCACCTTTCTTTGGAATGGGTACACATATGAATCTCTTCCAGTTAGTTGGCCAGGTAGCTCTCTTCCAAATCTCTTGACATAGCCGAGTATGTGCCTCCAGTGGGACATTCATTTGTTGACACATCTAAATGGGTATTCCACCAATACCTGGAAATTTGTTTTTTGTCCCTTCCTTTAGTGCAGCTTCATTCAACTTCTTCCTTCAATATCATTGATTCTTGATCACATGACACCTCCTGAAGTGGATGAACATTGACCATTTCTATTTTGGTACAGTGACTCTGTGTATTCCTTCCATCTTCTTTTGATATTTCCTGTATCATTTAATATATTGTCTATAGAATCTTTCAATATTGCAACTCGAGGCTTAAGTTTTTTCTTCAGTTCTTTCAGCTTGAGAAAGGCTCAAGCCTTTGTTTTGTTTTTTAACTCCAGGTCCTTGCACATTTCATTATAAAATTGACTGCCTCCTCGAGCTGCTCTTTGAAATCTTCTGTTCAGCGATCTTATATTGTCATTTCTTCCATTTGCTTTAGCTATCCTCTGTTCCAGGGCATGTTTCAGAGTCTCTTCTGACATCGATTTTGGTCTTTTCTTCCTTTGCTGTCTTTTTAATGACCTTTTGCTTTCTTCATGGATGATGTTCTTGATGTCATCCCACAATTCCTCTGGGTTTTCAGACACTGGCCTTCAAAGCATGAAATCTATTCTTTAGATGGTCTCTAAATCCAGGAAGGATACAATAAAGGCCAAATTTTGGCTCATGTGGACTTGTTTTAATTGTCTTTAACTTCAAGATGAACGTGCATATGAGTAGCTGATGGTATGTTCCACAATCGGCTCCTGGCCTTGTTTTGGCTGAAGATAATAGAGCTTTTCTAACACCTCTTGCCACAGATGTAGTCAATCTGATTTCTGTGTACTCCATCTGACACAGCCCACGTGTTTAGCCACCATTTGTGTTGTTGAAAAAACGAATTTGCAATGAATAAGTCATTGGTCTTGCAAAATTCTATCATGCAATCTCCAGCATTATTTCTGTTACCAAAGCCAAATTTTCCAACTACCAGTGATTCTTCTTTGTTTCCACCTTTTGCATTTCAATCACCAGTGATAATCAGCACATCTTGATAGCATGCTTCATCAATTTCAGATTGTGGAACTTGGTAAAAAAATCTTCAATTTCCTCATCTTTGGCTTTGGTGCCAAAAATTTTGTTTGTAAATTTGAATAATAGTACTATTAACTAATATGGATATTATCCTTTCACTGATAGCATTGTACTTCAGGATAGATCTTGAAACATTCTTTGTGATGATGAAGGTCAGGTCATTCGTCTTCAATTTGTCACTCTCGGCATAAAAGATGATATGATTGTCTGTTTCAAAGTGGCCAAAACCAGTCCATTTCAACTCACTAATGCCTAGGATATCCTTCTTTATGCATTCCATTTCATTTTTGACAACTTTCAATTTTCCTAGATTTGTACTTTGTACATTCTATATTCTGATTATTAATGGATCTTTGTAGCTGTTTCTTCTCATCTTGAGATGTGCCACCTCAGTAAATGGAGGTCCTGAAAGCTTTACTCTATCCACATCATTAAAGTCAGCTCTACTCTGAGAAGGCACCTCTTCCCCAGTCATGTTTTGAGTGCCTTCCTACCTGAGGGGCTCATCTTCTGGCACTATATCCGACAGTGTTTCAAAACTGTTCATAAAGGGGTTCTGACAAGATGGTGGACTAGGCAGAAAGACTGCACAGACCCTCTTCAACAAAGAAAAGGTAAACCAATTAACACAGACACAGAAGATAATCTTGGATCCCTGAGCCTTGACAGGAAGGATATAGAAGTGGACTAAACCCCAACTAGCAGAAGAATTTGTGTGAAAATACCAAAAAAGGAGACATACAGAGCTGCAGTCTGGCAGAAATCTGAGTGATCCTACCAGCACAGACAGCTTGGAGATTCCCGAGGGTGGTAGGACCTAAGAATTAAACAAAAAATCACCCTTACAGCCAGGGACTGCATGGAGGACTGTGCATGGTGGCTGGGGAACAAACAGAGATGGTAAAGAGAAAGGTGGGCTGAGCTGTGGACTTTTGCCGGTCTGGAGGA
>NW_006924318.1:11614-14290 GCF_000298275.1 Orycteropus afer afer
CACAATTAAAAAAAAAAAAAAAAAAAGAAGCTATTCATAAAGTTTTCCAATAATATATCAGACAGTGTTTTGGTGCTATTCATAAAATTTTCACTGACCAATTCTTGGAAGAGGAAGACCTCTTCCTTCTTCTGAGTCTGTCTTAGTATGGAAGCTCTGCTGAAACCTGTCAACTATGGATAATCCTGGTGGCATAGCCTCCAGCCTCAAAACAACATGCAAGCCACCACAGTATAACAAAGTGACAGACAAATTTGTCTCCTTTAGTTGTCCCAAACTGCTCTCCTCACTTCCTTCCTCAGCTGCTCCAAAATGTCACTGACCCTTAGCCACTCCAAACCTGCTGGCTCACTTTGTGGCCTGCCCTAGGTGCTCAAATACCCATCTGCTATGCCAAGCTCACTTGCCTGGCCTGCCCCAGGTGCTCCAACATCCATCTGCCCCACAATAGTAGTAGGAAATTTTAATACATCATTTTCAATGAAGGATGGAACAACTAGAGATAATCTCAACAAAGACACAGAAGAACTAAACAACTTAAAAAAATATTTTGACCTTATAGACATATACAAAACACTTCAACTAATAACAGCACAATGTATATTATTTGCCAGCACATGCAGAATATTCTCTAGAATAGCCTATATGTTAGGCCACAGAGCAATACTAAATCTAATAAATAAATAAATAACATTGAAACTATGCAAAGCATTTTCTCAGACACAATGGTATAAAATTAGAAATCAAAATAGGAAGATTAAGGAAAAAGAAAAAAAAAAAAAAAAACATAGAATCTGAAAAATACCCTGCTTAAAAACTACTGAGTAACAGTAGAAATAAAGAAAAAGAAATTTCAAAAATTTCCTTGAATCAATGGAGAATGCAAACACATCATACCAAAATCTTTAGGACACAGCAAAAGCAATGCACAGAGGACAATTTATAGCAGTAGATGCACACATCAAAAGAGAAGAAAGAGCCAAAATCAACACCTTAACCCAAATCTCCAACATTTAGACAAAGAGCAGCAAAATAAGCCTATAGTCACCAGAAGAAAAGAAATAATAAAGATTTGAACAGAAATAACAGCAGAAAACAGAAAAGAATAGAAAGAATCAACAAGAATAGAAGTTGGTGCTTTGAAAAGATTAATAAAATTGACAAACCACTGGCAAATTTAGCAAAGGTAAAAAAAAATAGAAGATGAAAATAGCACGAATAAGAAATTAAATGGGTGACATCACACCAGAACTAACTGATATACAAAGATAATAACAGGATACTATGAAGCACTGTGTTTTGGTCACTTCTGTTGTTGTTAGGTGCTGTCGAGTCATTTCTGACTCATAACGATCCTATGCACAGCAGAATGAAACACTGCCCAATCCCGTGCCAGCTCCATGATCCTTGCTACACTTGAGCCCATCATTGCAGCCACTGTGTCAATTCATCTCACTAAAGGCCTTCCCCTCTTCTGTTGACCTTCTACCTTACCAAGCATCACATCTTTCTCCAGGGAATGGTCCTGTCTGACAACATGACCAAAGTAGGTGAGTTAAATTTTGGCCATTTTCACTTCCAAGGAACATTTCAGCTGCATTTCCTCCAGACAGATCTGATAGTTCTTCTAGCAGTCCATGATACTTTCAGTATTCTTCACCAGCACCACAATTCAAAAGCATCAACTCTTCTTCGGTCTTCTGAAGAAGACAATATCAATTGACAAGATCATGGCTTGTGTCAGGTGCACCTTAGTCCTCAAGGAGATATCTTTGCTTCTGAGCACTTGAAAGAGATCCTTTGCAGCTCACCTGCCCAGTGCTATATGTTGTCTAATGTCCTGACTGTGGTTTCATTGGTGTTGATTGTAGAACCAAGCAATGTAAATTTCTTGACAACTTCAATCTTTTCTCCATTTATCATGATGCTGCTCATTGGTCCAGTTGTGAGGATTTTTGTCTTCTTAATATTGAGATGTAATCCATACTGCAGACTGTATTCTTCAACCTTCATCAGTAAGTGCTTCAAGTCATCTTCACATTCAGCAAGCAAAGTTATGTCGTCAGAATATTGCAGGTTGTTAATGATGCTTCCTCCAATCTTGATGCCACATTCTTCTTCATATAGTCCAGCTTCTCAGATTACTTGCTCAGCATAAAGATTGAATAAGTATTGGGAAAGGATACAACCCTGACACACACCCTTCTTGATTTTAAACCATGCAGTGTTCCCTTGTTCTGTTTGAATGACACCCTCCTGGCCAATGTACAGGTTCCTCATGAGTACAATTAAGTGTTCTGGAAATCCCATTCTTCTCAATGTTATCCACAATATGTTATAATCCACACAATCAAAAGCCTTTGTATAGTCAATAAAACACAAGTAAACAGCTTATTGGTATTCTTTGCCTTGAAGCAAGATCCATCTGACAGCAACTATGATATCCCTTGTTCCACGTCCTCTTCTGAATCCAGCATGCACCTCTGGAAGTTCTCTGTCAATATACTGCTGCAACCGTGTTTGAATTATCTTCAGTAAGATCTTACTTGTGTGCAATATTCATGATGTTGTTGTTGTTGTTAAGTGCCATCGAGTCGTTTCCGACTCATAGCGACCCCATGCACAGCAGAACGAAACACTGCCCGATCCCGCACCAGCCCCACAATCCCTGCTATA
>NW_006924319.1:0-556 GCF_000298275.1 Orycteropus afer afer
GAGCATGGGATGTTTTTCCATTTATGTAGGTCTCTTATGGTTTCTTGATGGAGGTGACTTTTTAAATGCAAATTTTGTTTTTAAAGTAAGGAATCTGGTTTAAGGGAAAACAAGAATAAGCTGAAGAAAGAGGTAAGCCCTTTGCTGTTGAATAGATTGTGACAGAGGAGAATGTCCCACTAGGGTTTCCAAGGCTGTAATCTTTACAGAAGCAGATTGTCACATCTTTCTCCCATGGAGCAACTGGTGGGTTTGAACCACTCACATTTCAGTGAGCAGCGAAGTCCTTACCACTGTGCTACCAGGGCTCCTTGAAGACAGAGGTAGGCTCCATGAGATAAACTATGTAAGTTTATTTATATGTCAGGGTGTGTATATTGCCTAGAGTGGGACATCACTTTCATTCTAATTTTCCAGTAGCAAATACAGAGAGAGCATCACAATTAGAACAAGATTCAGTGCAATAAAATAGCAAAAGTCATTAGTTCAAATTCCAGAAATTGAAATCTTTTGAGAAAAATTTACTAGAGTTTCTCACGAAGAGAGCAATATATAA
>NW_006924319.1:1131-2720 GCF_000298275.1 Orycteropus afer afer
ATTGTGAGGACGGTGCAGGACCGGGCACTGTTTCCACTGTATTGTACACAAGGTCACCATGACTTGGAACCGACTCCACTGCACCTAACAACAGCAGAGAGCATTTGGTCTGGAACCCTCTAGAGGAGATTCAGTAGGGGTGTCCCAAAATAACTTTGTTACAAGGTGGCCTCAGAACTCTGGTAGCGTAGTGCCTAAGGCAATTGACTGCTAAGCAGAAGGCTGGCAGTTCAAACCCACCAGCCACTTCTCAGAAGGAAGATGGGGCAATCTACTTCCATAGTGATACTGCCTCGGAAACCCAAGGAGTGGTCACTATGAGTCAGGTCCGACTCGATGGCACTTAACAACAACAACAACCACCTCAGATCATTAATCTTGAGAAATTGATAACAAAATTGAGATTTTTCTAATCCTTTTCCTCGTTTGTTGTGATTTTGGAGGGAGTTTTTGCTCCGGGTTTTGCTTCTGATGGTGCTTATGTCTTCTGGAACTGAATACTGAGAAACGATGTAAGTGAATTGGTAGAAAGACAAAAAGGTATTCATGTGCTTTTTAGGTTATTTCATGAATTTTCTATTTCTAAAGAGCTAAAAATAATTAATACTTGATATTATTTAAAAGTGTTATCTTAAAATATGTGACTTTTGATATTCTGTAATGAAGGAAGCCTTTGCTATTTTTCACACTGATGTCTGGCTGTCTGGATTACTTTGTAGTTGCCACATCCACCAATTTAATTCTGCTATAGTTCATGTTCAAGTTAAGAAGCATTTCTTCATTACCTACAGTGTGAGCTGGGCAATGTGTTAAGTACTGAAGAGGAAGAAAACCAATAAACCAGTTGCCCTTGAGTTCATTCTGACTCAGGGCAGCCCCGTGTGTGGCAGGAGGAGAATGGTGCTCCGATGGGTTTTCAGTGGCCGATTTTTCAGACGTAGGCAATCAGATCTTCCTCCAGGCCCTTCTGGGTAGCCTCAAACCCCCACCCTTTCAGTTAGCAGCTGAGTGAGTTAACTGTTTGTACCACCCGGGACTCTAAGAAAAAAATACACCATCACTGGTCAGGACCTAAAGGATCAAATTATATTTTAGCATGAATTTTTTAAAAGTAAATTCATTCATTTCCCATAAAATATAGCTGAAAATAAAATAACTACGATATAGTATCAGCTCAAATTAGGGTAAGAGCTCACCCTGGGCACATGGATTACATTTGGCTATATTTTGGACCTAGAGGGGCTATAGAGTTTCCATAGTATCTGCATTTATTAGGTTATGAGATCAAAATAAAAGTCTAAAATAAATTGTGTGAAATTGGCAACAGTGCCACTTTGCCACTTAGAGTGATGTTTTGGCCTGACTTGTAACTTCCTTGAACATTTAAAAATGTGCCTTATATATTATAGACAGAACTTAAGACAGCATTTTGATTTTTTTAAAAAAAATTTGGTTGTGGTGATTGATGTTTGTTTTTGAAATGCCCCTTGACACCTCAGAAAGAGAACTGAGTCAAAATTGTTAAGTGTTATAAACTCAGTCTTTACTATTCCAAAGCTAGAAATCAGTTTTTGATAGACAGTTCTTAA
>NW_006924319.1:6116-8245 GCF_000298275.1 Orycteropus afer afer
CTGGCTCCAGAAAGTCTGGATTTTATGACAGTTTTTAATTATGTTCTGCATTTCCCCCTTTTTGATAAGGATTCTTCCCTAGAATCTTTGATCAAAATGTTCAGTAATAGTAGCCGGGCACCATCCATTCATTTTGGTCTGTTGGCAAAGGAGGGCATTGTTCATGGAGCCATTTAGCCACACATTCCATTTTCTCCACCTATTCCTGCCTCTTCCATTTCCTGTGTTGCTCTAGGCAATTAGAGACCAATTTCAGTACCTTGGATGGCAGCTTACAAGCTTTTAAGACCCTGGGCACTCTGCAACAAATTAGGAGGTAGAAGAGAAGCACTCAACATGTTACTAGACCACTTAACTGGGATGTCCCATGAAACCATGACCCTGAACCTCCAAACCAGTGAACCAAATCCATGAGGTGTTTGGTTGTACATAATCACCATCAGCAGCTACTCTGTCTTTTCTTTTTCTGCACTGTTGTAAATATATCTATCACACAACGTTTTTCAATTCCACTTTTTACAACTTACTGACAGCAATTATATTAATCAGCTATGCAACCCTATTGTTAATCAATGTGATTTTTCCATCACCATAAACTGTAATATTTTAATGAGATAATATTTCAGTTTTATGTTATAACTTAAGTGATTTCATGAACCACCTAATTTAATGAACAGCATTAGTCAGTATACTGAATGTTTATAGTTAATTGTTCATTTATGATAATTCCCTCTGTAATATTAACCTATGTAAAATGGCTTTTGATTTTATATTATATCCAAAATTAATTATATGTTATATATGTGCATAGCAAGTACCACTTAACATTGTTTGCATATAATAAAATAATTTTTAGATAGAGTAGGAAGCCATATATGCCAGGTAGTGTTCTTTTTTTTCCTCTAAATACTTGTTTTGCAATCTGTGTATGGCAGATGACTCTGTTGGCTTCTCTGGAGGAAAGACTCAAAAGCAACTGTTTGAAGAGCTCTATGGGGATTAGCATAGGAATGATGACTAGGTAGATAAGCAAGTACATTGTACATCAGAGGACTACACTGATGACTTGCACAAAACACGTGAGGAAGACATAAGACCAATTCAACACAAATTCAGAAGCTGGAAGAGGAAAAGCCTTCCCAACTCATCTGACAGAATTACCCTGATATTAAAATCAGATGTTTTTGGCACAAATGTACTAAGATAATGAGTGGGGATAGGGTATCTTCCCACAAATGATTCTGAAACAATTAGTTATCCATGGGGGGAGGGACTTTTACTTTACATGTATATAAAAGTTAACTTGAAATGAATCATAGGCCTAAATATCAAATCTTAAAGGAGAAAGTCTTTGTGATGTTGACTTTAAAAAAGATTGATTCGTTTGGACTCAAAAAAAGCATCAACAATGAAAAAGAAAATTGATAAATTGGACTGCATCGAAATTTTAAAACTTACTCTCCAAAAAATACTGTTAAGAAAATATAAACACAAGGCATGGACTATGAGAAAGTACTTGCAAAATGTGTCTGATTAAGGTTTTTCATCCAGCACATATCAAGAAATCTTATACTTCAATAAGAACATAAACAAAATACCTTTAAAAGTAAGAAAATGGTTTAGCAGACATCACTGTGGAAGATACACAGTCTTAACAAATTTGAACCATTATTTTGAGGCATTTAACTCAACTCTGAAAACTGAAATTTGTGTAGATCAGAACTGTGCAAACCGAAGACTCCTTGTGTTTAGGGCACATAATCATAGCTGCTTTTCAAGTTTTGTTTGTAACTTTGCCACTCCACTAAGACACTTCCTGTGTCTCTTGTTTGAGAGTGTCCCATGTGCTGTGAGTTCTGTGTGTGGTACTACTCACTCCATGCCCTGATTACCTTTTGTTGTTTGTGGTTGTTGGATGCCATAGAGTGGATCGCCACTCACAGCCACCTCATGTGACAAAGAACAACTGTCTCATAGAGTTTTCTAGGCTGTGGTCTTCATGGAAGCAGATTCCCATGTCTTTCTCCCATGGAGACTTTGGGTGGGTTTGAGCAACCAGTCTTTTGGTTGGCAGCCTAGCACTAAACAGGTTGTACCACTTGGGCTCCTTCTAATTAAATTTACTATTA
>NW_006924319.1:16485-17180 GCF_000298275.1 Orycteropus afer afer
TCTTGCCCTGCCTCCCACTTCTAACTACTCTTATACACTTGGTGACAACATATATGATGACTGTGTTGAGAAGGGAAATACAGGAAGCTGTGAGAACATAGCAGAGGAGACAACTTAATCTTGGGACCAAGAAATGCCTCCTTGAGGAAATAATGCTTAAACTCTTTCTTTCATAAACAGAATATAAGACCCATATGGAGTACAGATACTTGGGTTCCAGAAGCCCTCAGTCACTAACTATCTAAGCATCCCTAGACAAAAGTAACCTTTTTGAATATGTGTGTGTGTGTGTGTGTGCATGTGTATATAATGTGATTTGGGTCAAAGTTTACAGAGCAAATTCACTTTCCATACAGCAGCTCATACACACTTTGTCTCATGACATTGACTACAATTTCCCATAATGCAGTAGCTCCCCCTCCTTTTCCTCCCCATAGTTACCTCTTCCCTGAGTCCTTCCCTCCCATGCACTCCTGTTCCCCAGATGTCTCCCTGTGTGTACATAGCCCTTCTTTTCTCCCATGATTGATCACTCCAAGGAGTGTATCTACCTAATGTAAATGTTCAGCTCATATGACTGTCTTTTGTTTGGCTGGAAGCCACAGAAGTGGGTTCAATTCCAGACCTGAAGGGCAACTACGGGCCAGTCTCAGTGGTTCCATCAGGCTCTATCAGACCAGCAAACCTGGTCCTTT
>NW_006924320.1:0-552 GCF_000298275.1 Orycteropus afer afer
CTAGAAGTAAAACTCTCAGAGCAGAAATTTCCCAAAGGGTAAAAAGAAATTACTTAGAAGTATATTGGGAAGTAAAAAGACACTGACCGTATATTCTGATCCAGAAATATGTGGAAGGCTAGTGCCTAAGGCATTTGACTGCTAACCAGAAGTCTGGCTGTTCAAATTCATCAGCCACTCCTCAGAAGGAAGATTGGGCAATCTACTTCCTTAGTGATACCGCCTCAGCAACCCAAGGAGGGGTTGCTATGAGTCAGAGCTGACTCCATGGCAGTGAGTTTGCTTTCAGTGAGAGAATCAGTAACTTCCAGTAGAGCATCAAAAAGGAAACCTTAATGTCAGTTAATGCAGGGAGGAAGAGGAAACAATAATCATCACAGAAAATCCCAAGAAATGAAACCTCAGAGCACCAGTGAGTACATTTAATTGTTTCCTCTCTCAGGACTTTGGTCTCGTTGGTCTTCTGATTCCATGCCTTTTGGTTAGCCCTAGTGAAGTTTAAGACTTCATCATATGGTTTAGGGCTTGGTTTTCTACTAAACTACCCCAAAC
>NW_006924320.1:3092-3538 GCF_000298275.1 Orycteropus afer afer
GGAATGGACTGTTCTAAACTTGGGGATAAAATTATAAATCAAGTATGTAATTATGACCTTTAAAAAACCAGACTTGATTACATTGACCAGGACTAAGTACAATGTTCAATAGTAGCACCGATAGTAGTACTTTTGACTTCTTCCTCACACTCATGGGAAGACTTCTGTTATCTCATCTGTGTGTATGATATTTGCTGTACCTCACTGATCAATGTCCTTTTTTCAGTTTAGAAAGTCCCATTCTGAAAATGTGGAACAAAATTTAAAAAATCAATAATGACCAGAGTTAATGGTCATATGAAATCTGGTGAAACTCCCAATACTATGGCCCTGGAATATATTCGGTGCCTGGAATAAAACTCACCCCCAGGGGAAGGCTCTCAGGCCAATAGTTAACAAGATGTACATACAGACCATGCAACTCAGGATGATGCACCTACATACTC
>NW_006924320.1:4135-6024 GCF_000298275.1 Orycteropus afer afer
AAGGGTAAAGTGTAGTGTCTATCCAGCATTATGTGTATATGATCTATCTAAGTGAAGGCCAAAAAAAGAAACGGGCTCAATTACATATATATGTAGGATAATTTTTCATGTGTTTGGTAGATATTTTTGGAGCTCTGGTGGCATAGTGCTTAAGGCATTTGACTGCTAATCAGAAGGCAGGTGGTTCAAACCCACCAGCCACTCCTCAGAAAGAACACCGAGCAATCTACTCCCATAGAGATACCACCTCAGAAACCCAAGGGGGAGGTAGCTATGAGTCAGAATTGAATTGATGGCAGTGAGTTTGGTTTCTTTAGTTGGGTAGAAATTTATGCTAATATAATCTATTACTTCAGTTGTCTTTGGCTTCAGACTGGTGAAAATTCCTTTCAATTTCCCATGTATCATTTTACACAACTAAAGTTGAAAATAATACAATACATTATGTCATTAAAGTCCCAGGTTCCTGTCATTTATCCATTTTTCTATCTTCAGCAGAACACTGAAAGATGTATCCCATTGTGCTCACAATATGACTGCAAAAGATCTAGGCATTTTATACTGAATCAACACTGCTCAGTGATAGTCATTTCCACTGCTTGTTCTCTTGGAGTGAATAAGCATTTTACACTAACATCTCACTAGCCAGAATTTATCCCTCAGTCACAGCTATATCAATCACAGTCAGAGGAAATAGACTTGCATGATTGCCTCAGATCAATCAAAAGTGTCCTAATGAGATTAGTTATGGAACCAGTCCCTTTGAAAGAATAAGGACCTAGAAAAGGATTTAAAGGGTATTCACAATTTAAAATTTCCAGAATTTTCTTAGGGGAGAAGATAAAAGGATGGATGCTGCTTATTTATATTAAATGCTCAAAACCAAAACAAGACAAAAACACTGCTTTGTGCTACATATTGTTCTAAGTAATTTGAAATGCATTTCTTTTCGTTTGCCTTTTTCTTTTTTTAAAATTAAGCTTATCATTTAAACTATGGTTTATCACATTATAGAAGGAGCTCTTGTGGTGTAGATGTTAAGGCATTGACTGCTAACTAAAAGGTTGGTGGTGTGAACCCACCAGTTGCTCTGTGGAAGAAAGATGAGGTTGTCTGCTTCTGTAAAGATTTCCGGCCTTGAAAATCCAATGGGGGTTGCTATGAGTCAGAATTGATTCAATGGCAGTGAGTTTGATTTTTATTTGAATCCTAGATTAGAAAACAGTGATATATGGAAAAATACAATTTACTGGTAACTTATTCTTTTGTCAAATACTTTATAGTGAGATTGGGAAACTGATCTATGGCTTTCCTCCTATTATTGTTTACTTTTTCTATTCACTGTTCAATATGCTTCTTGAAAAAACAGGCTTCATTCACAGAGGCTTTTCAGCATTGTTCTTTTTCTGCTATAGATGCTTGAACTTTTTTTATAATAATTTATCAGCATTACTGGATAAAAGAAAGCTATCCTTGTTTGTGCTAGGATTTGTGAAAAGGATTTTCTCATTTACATCTGCTCTTCTCTGCAAACTTAAGTACCTGGAATCAAATCAAGGAAACAAAGAGGAATAATTTACATTTTATGCAATTTCTTTCTTTTTTGACAATTTAATATGATCTTATCAAAAGGTGTTTTTCCTCAATCAGAACTGAAATAATTTTGAAAGATTATGACTTCATAATCTTTGTAGGTTTGTAGGTATATCTTTAATTATATATGTATGTGTGTGTGTGTGTGTGTGTGTGTGTGTGTGTGTAAGAAATTGTACATAAAGAGACTTTGGTCCAATAAATAATTTAGAATTCAACTATGTGCATCATTGAGGTAAAAATAATTGTTTTTGAAATATGTATATACTCTCTTTAGTTTTTGTTAGAGCCTATGA
>NW_006924320.1:6641-8939 GCF_000298275.1 Orycteropus afer afer
GGGCAATCTACTTCCATAGTGATATTAACTCGGAAACCCAAGGAGGGGTTGCTATGAGTCGGGTCTGACTCCACGGCACATAAAAACAACAACGACAACAGTCTAATAATAAGCAAACAAAGAAACAATCAAATCAACAATAAATAGTTTTATTTGGTTTATTATTTGCTAATCACTACACTAAGTCTTTTCTATGAAATGTTTCATTTAAGCCTCATAAGAAATCTTACAGATAGGTACTTAAATTATTCTTATTATGTGTCTAAGGGAAAAATTATACAGACACTAAATAAATTTTTTAAATCTCATTTCTTGCAAGTCATGGGATCAGTGATTGTGTCTGGGTAATCTCACTCCAGAGACTAACCTCTTAAGCAGCATGCATTATTGCCTTTTGATAGTGTGCATGTTATTGTGAAAGTGAACATTCTGAATTCTCTTTTATTGTATTATTCCTTTGCTTACAATTTATACCAGCAGCTTGTTACTGAGAAGCAGACAGACATAAGTTTTACACTGATTCTTATTTAAATTGTTTTATTTTTCAAGCTTTCCCTAAAATTAGATGTAAAATCTTGTACTCTATTTGGAGATAGCATTGATAGCATGATAGCATTGATTTAAAGGAAAAATAATTTAACAATATTGTATCATTTAATAAAAACATGTTGATAAGGATAAGAGTGTGCTCTACTGCTCTATGTATAACAAGAATTTTATCATTTTCCTTATTATTTATAAAACTTACATCATTTAGTTTCCTGCCCAAAGATTGAGTAGGACAGCAGATCCTCTAATCTTGCAATTCACCTGCCTTGAATAATATAAAAATCATCTATTTTTATTATAATGAGAATCTGCTGCTTCAGGTGTAAGCCATAAATCTTTTAAACCTCTGTTGATTCTGGATATGTAATTAAATTTTACTATTCATCAGAATTCAGGCTTCAAGAATGCTTTCACAGGTATTCCTTTCCAATTATTCAATTTCTCTGTGAGAAGGCCTTTAAAACACCAGACCATGGGTAGAACTGAGACAGAACCTAGGTAGCTTTTCAACATTCTCTCTGCTGCAGCATATACGTGTATATATACTTCCTGAGGTTTAACGAGAAACCAAGTGATAGGGACAGATATGAAACTTTAACTGATTTTGTCTATTTAAATTGGAATTACTTTTCTATAAGGCTACACAATTTATTCTCAGGATCCTTAGGGGCTAAAGAGGCAGAAATAGATAAATGAAACAAACTTGTGGTTATATTACTCATCCATATTAATTTAAAAAAAAAAAAAAAAAAAAACTGCCATTGAGTCAAACCCAACTCATAGCGACCCCTCCTTGGTTTCCCAGGCAGTATCACTACAGAAGTAGATTCCCCAACCTTCTTTCTGAGGAATGGCTGGTGGGTTTGAACCACCAGCCTTCTGGTTAGCAGTCAAATGCCTTAGGCACTAGGCCACCAGAGCTCCCATTAATTATATACAGGTGATTTTATTCCCTTTATATTATGTTACATCTATTTTAAACTTATATAGTATTTTATATTATTCATATGATTTTATATTTCCTCATATATTTATTAAATGTCTTGATCTAGACCAGTGGGTCTTAAACTTAAGGATTCATGACAATCATCTAAAGGACCTAATAAAACACACATTGATTTCTAAGTCCTGTCCCTAGGGAGATTCTGGTTCATTAAGCTGAGATGGTAGCCAAGGATTTGTATATTTAATACATTCCTAGGTGATGTTAATGCTGCTGTTCCAAAGACCACATCTGGAAAATCATTGTGTAGGCTATATGGATATAAACCAAAAAACAGACCAAACCCACTGCCATCAATTCAATTCTGAGTCATAGCAACCCCATTGAGTTTCCAAGGCTGTAAATCTTTACAGGAGTAGATTGCCTCATCTTCCTCGCATGGAGCAGCTGGTGGGTTTGAACAGTCAACCTTTTGGTTAGCAGCCAAATACCTTACCTACTGTACCACCAGACTTCCTTCTTACGGGTATAGCAGTGATCAAAAAAAAGGCCAATCTTCAATGATATTGTTTCATTAGGAGATAAAGGCAACACCTAACTAAACAAATAAGCAAGATGCCAATAGTAATAAATACTGTGAAAGGAGACATAACCGTAAAATAGAGAGTAGCTTAGGGTAGAAGTTAAAGATTATGTTAGAGAGTATGCACAAGAGTGTGTCTCTGACTAGGCAGAAGTTTCTTGAAGGCTGAAATTTAAGAAACCAGCCATACACATGTTAAGAGTTATGTATAAGAATGAGTTTT
>NW_006924320.1:9964-11267 GCF_000298275.1 Orycteropus afer afer
AAATGTCATTTTATATGTAGCTGCAAGGATAGATAAGATTAGGGACAGAGAGAGAAGGTGATCATTCCATTCTATAATCCGATGTGTAATGGTTGAAATGTTGGAGTGAGTAGGATATGTTCAAGCAATACTAAACACATGAAATCTGATAGTGGGATTATGGTTGCAAAGCCAAATTGCTGCTGGGCATGACAGTAAATGTTTGGTTGTGAAGTTCATTCAAATGAACACACAATGGATATTCATTTTAGTGTTGTCAGCAGTTAGATAACATTTTTCAATGTCAACAAATTTTCAGTCTGTATAAATTTTAATATATGAGTATCATGGAGAAGGAAAGAAAAAGAGTAAAATTCCTTTCAACTTCAGGTTACTTGCCTGTGAGAGTTTAAATGGGACTGTTAATAGCTCTGAACCTTTTTTAAGCTAATTAATCATGCATGTAGTAGGCATAAGTAGGTCAGCCAGGTGTGTAGATGAGTATTAGGGAAAAATGTTTTTCAGCATGAAATTTTGTGTTGTAATTTATATATTTTGAAATGAATTAACTACCTACATAATAAGACTTATGTTACTGTACTTTGATGATTGAATGTTAGTACTACATCTTTCTAATTATTTCAGGATCAAGTTCGTTAAACAACAATACATTTAACTGATGTATCCAGAATGCATGAGATTTTCATGTGAGTATAGTAGAACTTTTGTGAATTAGATTTACTAAAACATTTTTGTCTGAAGTAAATGACTTTTGAAATGAGGGTCCAATTTGCTTCAGAAATTAACACATCAGTATGAGCACAATAATGTATTTTTCATGATGATAAATACATTGAGCTAACTACCTATGCATGAAAAGGAGGACAGACTACAGAGGTGATTTGATGCATGTGGTCAGGTTATAATTCTTAAGAAAAATCTATTTTTTTTTAATTGAGGATTTATGATTACAAAATTAGCCTCATTGAAATAACTAAATATACTATCAATGATACAAACACACACACACACACACACACACCTTGGGTGGTGCAAACAATTAAGCTGTTTGACTGCTTACTAAAGGCTTTAAGTTTGGTGACATACAGTTATCTTCTTCCAAAGTACATGGGTGGAACAAACGTTATCAATACAAATGACAGAAATCGGAGGGAAGGAAGGAATAAAAAGTATGAAACAAACACAAAACCTGGTAGAACAAATTAAATTAGCTCTCAAGTTTGAATGCAGACATTATCAAACAATATCATTAAAATCATATGCAAGTAATGTTTTTCTCAAGACCATTTAATGAGGGTTTCAG
>NW_006924320.1:11667-14267 GCF_000298275.1 Orycteropus afer afer
AAGAAGAATGGCACATCAAGATTGGCAGGATTGGTGGAAAACTCACTTACAACCTGCAAACAGCACAACCTGGCTTGCTGAAATTGGAGAGGACTTGAAACACTTAATTATGAAGATCAGAGAATACAGCCTTCAGTATGCATTACATCTCAACATAAAGAAAACAAATCCCTCACAATTGGACTAATAAGCAACATAATGATAAACGGAGAAAATATTGAAGTTGTCAAGAATTTTATTTTAGTTGGATCTATAATCAATGCCCATAGAAGGCAGCAGTAAAAAAACTAAATGACATATTGCATTGGGAAAATCTGTTGTAAATGACTTAAAAACGTTTAAAAGCAAAGATATCACACTGAGGATTAAAGAGCACCTAACTCAAGAATACAAAACCTGGAAAATGAATAAGGTAGATAGACGAGGAATTGATGTTTTTGAATTATGATGTTGGATAAGAATATTGAATAGATAATAGACTACCAGAAGATTGAACAAATTTGACTTGGAAGAATTGCAGCCAGAGTGATCCTTAGAAGTGAGGATGGCAAGACTTCATCGCATACACTTTGCACATGAGGATGAACCAATTCCTGGAAAAAGACATCATGCCCGGTGAAGTAGACAGTCACTGAGAAAGAGAATGATCATCAATGAGATGGATTGACACAGTGGTGGCAACAATGGGTTCAAACATAGCAAGGATTGTGAGGATGGTGCAGGATCAGGCAGTATTTCTTTCCATTGTGCAAAGGGTTGTTATGAGTTGGAAGTGACTGAATAGCACTAAACAATAGCAACTCAAGGCTTGAAAATTATTCTCTCTTCTCTGAAACTGAGGAGCTCTAGTGTTAAAGTGTTTAAAGCATTCAGCTGATAAACAAAAGGTCAGTTCAAACCCACCAGCTGCTCTGTAGGAAAAAGATGAGATAGTCTGCTTCTGTAAACATTTGCAGCCTCAGAAACCCTATGGAGCAGTTCTACTCTGTCCTATGGGTACAAGGAGTTTGGTTTTGTTTTTTGTCTGAGACCATATGGACAAGGTCTCCACCCTCTAGCCTATGAGGATTGACCACCTCTTCTAGACTCTGTGTGGATGTCCCTTGGCCCTGGGCTTTAGCTCTGCTTACTAGGCCCTCTGGGATGACGATTCTGCTCCCTCATCTTTTTTTTTTTTTTCTAAATACATACATAGTCATTGAGTCCATTCTTACTCATGGTGATCCCCACTGAGTTTCTGAGATGGTAAATCTTTACAAAAGTAGATTACCCCATCTTCCTTCTGTAGAGCAGTTGGCAGTGAGTTTGAGTTGGTTATGACAGTTCTGCCCAATCAGCTTTCAGCTATGGCTTTGTCTCCTAGCACACTGTTTTTGTTACCTTGTGCCACTCTGACAGGAATACACCATAAATGGGATGGGTTAAACAAACAGGAGTTTATTCTCACACAGTTTGGAGGCTTTAAGTCAAAGTTCAAAGTGCCAGGCTCAAGGGGCTGGGTGAAAGCCCCTCGGCCTTGGGCTTCAGCTCTGCTTCCTGCTCCCAGTCCACTGAAGGTAGAGGCTTTTCTTCACTCAGGCAGCTGCTGGCTACAGAAGCTGACAAACCCAAGGTTGACAAGTAAAAAGGCACAGTCCCAATGTTACCAAACCACATGACAGACCATTAATTCAAGTCCATTGTAAGTCCCAAAGTCAGCAGAGCATGGCAGGCTGCTGAACAATGACACGGCTACATGCAGGGTTCAAGCGTGTCATAAGCTAGATACTATCCCCAAGGCTACTCCTTATATATAGGAAGCAGACCATATCCCAAAGGCAGCTACTCAGCTGCTTGTGGTAGATCTCACCATGGAGCTGATTGCTAGCCTCATCATGGGGAATAACCACCACCAGCTGCTCAGCCACTCAACCAGGTCCGGCGAAGCTGACATACAAATTTAACTACCACACACTCATTTGTTATTACAAACCACTATATGCACCTCAAATTTTTAATATAATAAGATTTATGAGAATTGGTTCATAGCCACAGGTTTTACATAACTCAGAAACTCGTAACCCAAAGACTGTCTGGGACTGCTTTAATTTACAAAGTTTTGTGTTTACACAGTGTTATATTTACACTGAAAGTAAGGATGACTTGAAGCATTTACTGATGAAGAGTGAAGACTGCAGTCTGCAGTATGGATTACACCTCAATATAAAGAAAAATGGCAGGGTCTAGTTAAGGGGTGGGAGGCAAGGCTAGGCCCCAAGCCCCCTAGAGCCAGTAAAGGAGGGAGGGAGTGGCCGGGGGCCACAAAGTGGGAGGTTCCAGGTAGGAATGAGGTAGAGGGAGGGCACATAGGTTTCTAACACTTAAGGGAGACAAACATGTCTGTCAGTTGTCATCCTGTGACTTGTATGCTGCTATGAGACTTGAGGCCGTGCCACTGGTATTTCAGATGCCAGCAGAATTGCACATTGTGCCCAGGTTTCAAAGCAGCTTACAGACTAAGACAGGCTAGAAAAAAGGAAGCGGCCATCCTCTTCTCAAAAATTGGCCAGGGAAACCCTTATGAATAGCAAAGAAACACCATCTGATATATTACTGGGCAA
>NW_006924321.1:0-539 GCF_000298275.1 Orycteropus afer afer
TTTTTTTTTTTTTTCTGTTTCATTTATTTCTACTCTGATCTTTAGTATTTCCTTGCTTGTAAATACTGTAGAATTCTTTTGTTGTTCTATTTCTAGTTGTTGGAGTTGATAAGTTAGAGTATTGAATTTCTTTCCTCTTTTTTGATGTACACACTTATTGCTATAAACTGTCCTCGGAGTACTGCTTTTGCTGTGTCCCATAGGTTTTGGTAGGATGTATCTTCATTCTTATTATTTCTAGGAATTTTTTATTTCAGTTTTTGTCTGTTCTGTAACTGAATAGTTTTTAAGCAGAGAGTTGTTCAGCTTCCATATGTTTGATGCTTTTTCTTTGCTCTTCCTATTATTAATTTCTAGTTTTATAGCGTTGTGGTCAGAGAAGATGTTTTGCAGTATTTCACTGCTTTTGAATTTATTGAGGCTTGTTTTATGTCCTAGCATATAGTCTATTCTGGAGAAGGATCCATGTGCACTAGAAAAGAATGTGAATTGTGTTTTTGTTGGGTGAAGTGCTCTATATATGTCTATGAGTTCCAGTT
>NW_006924321.1:2779-4125 GCF_000298275.1 Orycteropus afer afer
TGATAGTGGAATCACTGTGTGGAATGTGGATATGTGTTTCTATTTGTTGTGAAGAGGGTTTAGAGTTTGAACCAGGAGGTTTTATGGTAATTGGCTGAATATGGTTTATTCTATTAAATGAGTGAAGTTATTGGTGGAGAAGGTGGGAGCAGAAAAAGGAAAGCTTGGTGTTGCTAGGGTCAATTTCTAGGGTTTTGCACGGGCCGGTACTGATGACATCGTACTGTTATTTACAAGCATGTGGCTCAATTTCAGGAAAGATTCCTGTTGTAAGGGTGCCGCCACTCTCCGCCAGGCTCAAACACACTCAAAGACCCTGCTTCTGAGGCCCCTCAGCACCAAAAAGCTGATCCAACACAAATTCTCGGACCTGCACTCAGTCACAGAATCTTCTCTCTCCACTGTGTCTGCCCGCAGTGCTGGCCCAATCCGCCCAGACCACGAAGGGCTCAGAAATTTGTCTGTGTGGTGCCAAAGATGTGTGCAATTTCAGCTGCGCTGGAGTTGGGAGAGTGCCTGTTAGTAATCTGTGGTCCCAAAATCAGTGACAAAGACAAGCACAGACCTCTCAATGCCTCCCAAACTGACCCAAGCCCACTCAGTGACCTGCTGAGGGGGAGTGAGTTCACCCTCCTAGAGCACCAGTGAACTCCCTGCTTGGGTTTCAGTGGTGCTGCGCATGCCTGTTTGCACCTAGCTGACCCAAGTTACCGATAAAATCAGGTGCTGAAGGTAGATCCTTGAGGTGTTTGCTGGTGTTTGTTGGTGTGGTCGCTGGTATGCTGATATAGGATGTCTTCTTCCTTGGCCCATGGAGATCTCAGGTGGCTGCCCAAGTCCACCAGTCAGTGACTGCCCCAGGGAACTTTCCAATGGCCTCTCTCGGCTGCCCATCTGCCCTCTGCTGGGTAGAACTTCCTTAATTTTTTTTCCCTGTGCCTTTCCTCTAATTCAACTCTTCTGTGTTTGGTGCACTCTGCTTCAGTGAGCTGTTCAGAGCACCCAAATCCTTAATTCAAACTGCTGTACCTAGTTTTTCAAGCACTAAGATGCTATAGGGAAATACCATGGTGATTATTGACAAGACTCCATTTTGAATTTCTACAGTGTAGATTTTGTCTTTAAGAAACTTCTAATCCAGTCTGGAAAAAATCATTTAACTTTTCAGGTTGTAAAAAAGGCAGTGCAGGGTTCTGGCAAGATGGTGGACTGGGCAGAAAGACTGCACAGACCCTCTTCAACAAAGAAAAGGGAAACCAATAAACACAGACACAGAAGATAATCCTGGACCCCTGAGCCTTGAAGGGAAGGATATAGAAGTAGACTAAACTCCAACTAGCAGAATA
>NW_006924321.1:7675-14337 GCF_000298275.1 Orycteropus afer afer
AAAAAAAAAAAAAAAAAGACAGTGCAGTGAAAGGGAGGGGACTTTTTGAAACTATGCAACATTCTTCCAACACTTGTACAAACACACACACACAAGCACACACCCCAGAAGCTACTGGGCTCTGAGGCCCTGAGCCTCTGAAGTATGCACCCTTAAGACATTGTCTTATAGAATCTTGGGAGATACATTTGCCAAATGGCACTCCTCACTGAATGAGAGTCCAAACATGCTCAAGATGAAATCAGACACAGGTACTTTTGTAATTGTTTTATAAATTCCTCAACCTCCTACCTCCAGTTTGACCACTGTCCCAGCACAGCCCTATGACACTGATGTGCCAAAGGGAGATCATGAGTACAAGACCTGGGGGACATTTGCTCTTCCTCCAGAGAGTCTACCTTTTCTTGTAATATTCCAGGTAGGCTAGACTCCATGTGTTTCATGCCAAGTAACCCAAAAGCTTAAATTCTGTATTTTATATGCCAGAAAATTAATTATGAATTGTTCCCCTTTCCCCTATACTTTTCTGGAAGGTTTGTTGCTCAATGCAACAGCTGGAGGAGAGTAAGTTGAATAGGAAAAACCTTTATCCAAATAAGTAGCCATGTAATGAACAAAGGAAAGCTTCTGAGGAAATCTTTTTTGATCAGTAGAATCCTGCCTTGAGGAGAAAAGAAATTTGTTAACCTTGTCAGACCTTCTAATAGTTAACATTAAATACTCCTTGGTAGTGGTGAGATGATGAGGGTAGGGTGAGGTGGGCCAAGTATGCATATTGTTTTTGCCTGCTTTTCAATTCCACTCTAAGAAGCATCAAGACTAATAAAAGATGTTATTGACAATAATATGTAGGTCATTTCAAATGGGTGGGGAGATAAAAACAGTTGTGAACACTCCTAAAAAGTAATAAGATGGTGAGGGACATCAAGTTCAATTGACTTAACATACTACACAAAAATACCTTTCTACATCCTACTTTGGTGAGTAGTAACTAGGGTCTTAAAAGCTTGTAAACAGCCATTTAAGATGTAACAACTAGTCTTACCTCATCAAGGAAGAGTGAAGAAAATGAAAGATATATGGAAACAATTAGTCCAGCGGACTAGTGGACTATGGGAACTTCAGCTTATATGACCCTGAGACCAGAAATATTAGATGGTGCCTGGCTACCACTGCTAACCACTCAGAAAGGGATCAAAATAGGAGATCCTGGATAGAACAGGAGAAAAATGTGGAACAAAACTCAAAATCATAAAAAAAAAAAAAAAAAGACCAGGCTTACTGGTCTGATAGAGATTGGGGAAACCTCTGAGACTATGGCCTCTAGTGACCCTTTAGGCCTGGAATTGAACTCACTCCTGTGGCTTCCAGCTAAATAGGTCCACAAGGTTAAAAATTGCATCAGGTAGGTACCCTCTTTAGAACAATCAAGAATAGGAGATCAGAAGGGCAGAATTTTCACAAGGAGATAGTTCAGTGGGCAGGATTGCATAAGAAAGAAGGACACAGGGAAAAGGTAACCACAGTAAGGAAGTGGGAAGAGAGTTGTTACATTGTGGGGATTGCAATAAATGTCATGAAACAAAATGTGTAGAACTGTTGAATGAAAAATGAATTTTCTCTGTCCACTTTCCCCCAAATCACAACTAAACCAAAAGTAGTAAGGTGCAAACTCAGCAATAATTAGTAATATTTGGAAATAAAGTCACTAGAATGTATGCGTCCAAATGAGCACTTTTCCCTTCATTGTAGTCCATTTGGAAAAATAAACAGCTATTCCAATGATGCTGCCAATGATCAAATGATCTTTAGAAATGAAATATTGTCTTCCAAGCCAGGTAATTTGTGATACTAGAAAAGAGCTTTATATGAGGGTCATATCTAATTTTTCACAATTAAGAACAATTCTGCAGAAATTGAGCATCTGTCAGAAGCTTCCAGAGCTCCCTTGAGAAGCAGAAAGGCACTGGCCGGAAGTTGGGCTAAGATGAGGGGTAATTGCAATGGTGCCGACTCACTCATAGTGACTTCTGTTGTTTTGCAAGGGTTGATGTTACCACTCCATGTCTGGCATCCCCCACCTACTGCTTTATTGGTAAATTAGTGATTATTTTAGCTTCATAACCCAGTCTTCACTTAGTATGCTCTTTAGACATCAATATTTTCACTGCAGTCCTTCTTTCTCTTGTTCGTTTTGTCAGCCATAACAATATACCTTGTAGCCTTCCAACTAGGATAATTAACCAAGCAGCATAAATAAACAAGGGCCCCAACTCCTGTGCTTTGCATGGAAGGTTAGCTTCTGCCACAGGCTGCTCCCAAACAAAACAAAGGAAGGCAGTGATTCAAAGGCAGGTCCATTCCTGGAGGATTTGGGATTCCTGTGACGACTTATGCTAGAGGAAGATGAGGCAGTCGGCTTCTGTAAGGATTCACAGCCTTGGAAACCCTATGGGGGCAATTCTACTCTGTACTTATAGGGTCACTATAAGTCAGAATAATTTGGTGCAATGGGTTTGGATAATGGCCAACTTTGGCTCAAGGACTCCCTTGCCAAACCTCCCTTAGATCATAAAAGCCGGCTGGAAAGTTTCCAGCAAACTTCTCTCTTTCTCTCCCTCACTTAGGTCAGATTTGCATCATGATCTGATGGCCCTCCCAAGCCTCTCAGTACCCTCTCCATTTTCTCTCATATTGGCATTTCCACTGGTAAAAAGCCTTACACAGTTAACCCCATCTTGGCATCTGTTTCTCAGAAGACTTTGGAGTAACGCTGTCCTTTTATTTGTTTCCGCAGCTTTCTCTGGCCTACAGTTCTCATGTGACTACAGCACTTATTCAGTATCCAAAACAAAACCGGCTGCCCTTGAGCCAATCTTGACTCATGGAGGTCCCCTGTGTGTCAGAGCTCTGCTCCATAAGGCTTTCAGTGGTTGATTTTCAGAAATAGATCACCAGGCCTCTCTTTTGAGATGCCCCTGTATGGATTCAAATCTCTGACCTTTTAGTCAGCAATTGAGCACTTGATTGTTTGCACCATCCACAAATATAATAGAGTAAAATCTGTGAAAGCCAGAATCTCTGTAAGACATTAACCTGTCAGAAAAGAAAAAGTCAAATATTTTCCACTATAACAAGTGATAGAAAAGTGATGAGACTGTACTGTGTCAAAGACGGAAAACTTGTGAGACCCAGAAAACCAAAGCAGTCCTGTCGAGTTTCAGCTCTCACAAGTTTCACTATGTGTGTGTGTGTGTGTGTGTGTATGAAAACCAAACCAAACTCACTGCCGTCAAGTCAGATCGAACTCATAGTGACTACTCCTTGGGTTTCCAAGGCAGTATCACTATGGAAGTAGATTACCCCACGTTCCTTCCAAGGAGTGGCTAGTAGGTTTCAACCACCAGGCTTCTGGTTAGCAGTCATATCCCTTAGGCACTATGCCATCAGAACTCCTATATATGTATATACATATATACTCATTTACTCATTGCCATTGAGTCATTTCCAACTCATAGTGACCCCCAATGGGCTACCGAGGCTGTACATATTTACAGAAGTAGATCACCCTGTCTTTCTTCCATGAAGCAGCTGGTGGGTTTGAACTGCTGACTTTCTGGTTAGCAGTCAAGTGCCTTATCCACTAGACCACTACCTCCATACTGCCTGGAAAGCCCAAGGAGGGGTTGCTATGAGTTCTATGAGTTGGATCCAACTCCACGGCAGTGAGTTTGGTGTATATATATATATATATAGTTGGGCAATCCTACTTCCGTAGTGATACTGCCTCGGAAACCCAAGGAGGGGTTGCTATGAGTCGGGTTTGGTTCGACTGCACATAAACAACAACAAACAACAACAAACTATATATATATATATATATATATGGCATAGTGATTTAGCACTCAACTGTTAACCATAATATTGACAGTTCAAACCACCAGTGGTTCCATGGGAGAAAAGACCTGGAGATCTGCTCTTGCTCTTCTAATTTCCTAGCAATTTCTATGGGCAGAACTACTCTGTCCCACAGGGTCGTTATGAGTCAGAATCGATTCAATGGCACACAACGACAACAAAAAGAGAGAGGAGAGAAAGAGATTTACTTTAAGGAATTGTGATAGGTAGCAAGTTACAGGGCCATAGTTTTCTGTCTCCCCTTTACAAGAGAGGTAGAAACATCTTAAGTTTTTAAGGCAAGACAATCCTTGTTTCAGATTCTAGCTTTCTCTCTCCCATAATCTTTCAATTTACAGTTTTCTTTGCTATAAAATGGGGTTTAATAATATATCACACATATAAATGAAATGACATATGAGAGAATTTTCAGAATATTTGGAGCATAAAAACACTCAGTTGATGTGTTTCCCTAATAGGTACTTATGACAGTTGCAGAATTTAAATTTGAAGATGTTTTATTTTAAAAAGCCTGTTTTGACCAATCTTTACTAGAGAGCTCTTTAGATCTCATGGAAGTCATGTTTGTCATTGATTTCAGCAGAAAGCCCATGCAATCAGGAAGTTCAAATGGAATTTGGACTGTAATTCAATTGATATATGTGGATTTAAATCTCTAAGGCCAATATATTAAGTCATACAGTTGAAAGGAATAAGGCAAATGGAACCTTCAGACTTACTATGTGATTAACCTTCAACACAGAGAGAAAGAGCATAATAAATGTGTAGCATTTGCTATCCTTTTTTGATGGAGAAAAAGAAAAAGAAAGATAGATAGATGGTCTATCGATGTCAGGGGATTGTTCCAGAGACTCTGGTGAATTGGATTAAAGTCTCAACAAATCATCCTCTGATGAATTCCATAATGATAGCATTTATTGACCTGCATGCTGGAGAGAAATGTACAGGAAGAAATTGCTATAAAAAATGTGTCTAATGAGAAGAACAAAGCTAATGTTTAGAATACATTTTTGTTTTGTAGCAGTATAAACCAAGTGTCTTATTTTTCCATTCCCCCAGTGGAACTCTGCTTTAAGCATTATGCTATAATAAGAGTAATTTCATATGAAGATACAGACTGTCGCATTTGTTTCCAGTGAAAATGACCAGAATTATGAGCTCTGTCATTCTATTATTCAGGTGAGAACTGTCAACCTTACAAGGCTGGCAGCTAATTTCACAATGTGTGAGGGGCTATTGTGACACCCAGATCAGGCACTTCTATTTCGTGATGTTCAGTGGGAGCTGGATTGGATGTTTCAGAAATTTCTCCTTGTGACAGGAATTTCTGTATTTCCATTCCACCCTAGAACTAAGAATGATTAAATATTTGTTGTTGTTGTTAGGTGTCATTGAGTCATCTCCTACTTGTAGCGACCTGATGTACAGCAGAACAAAACACTGCCCAGTCCTGTGCCAGCTCCACAATCTTTGCTATACCTGAGCCCATGACTGTAGCCACTGTGTCAATCCATCTTGTTGTTAAGTATTTACAAATCTTATTTTGAATATAATATTGGATAAATATGTCAAGAAATCTAGATAAAGATATTTTTGAGAGGCATCATGGCAGATGTTAAAGAGCATGGCTTTGAAATCAATGGATTTTGGGCTTGAATTGTGATTGAATTTGTGAATGACCAAAAAAATGGCCTGGAGGAAGATACCAAGCTGCTTAGTTTCTCAGAGCCTCTGTTTCATCATTTATAAAATGGGAGAATAGGAACTAGTCTTCAAGTAAAGAGGAATTAAACAGCAATGAACATAAAGCACATAGCATAATATCAGACACAAAGCATGTGATCAATAAAGAGAGAGAGGAGCCCTGCCTTTGAGTCAAATCTCACTCATGGTGATCTAATGTACAACAGAGCAAATCACTGTCCAGTATTGTGTCATTCTCATGATAACAGGTATTAACTCTATCATTGTGGCTACTGTGCCAATCCATGTCAATGAGGCTTTCCTTCATGCTTGGTGCCCTTTTACTAAACAAATATGATGTCTTTCTCCAGCAATTGATCCTTCCTGATGACAAGTCCAAAGTAAATAATTTGGACAATGTCCTGTTGTGATCCATCAGGTTTTCATTGGCTAATTTTTGGAAATAGATTATCAGGCTTTTCTTCCTAGTCTGTCTTCATCTGGAAGTTACAGTGAAACCTATCCACCAAAGGTGATCCTGCTGAAATTTGAGGTACCAGTGGCATAGCTTCTTACATCATCACAACATACATCATCGCAACATGCAAGCCACCAGTATGACAAACTCATAGACGGGTAATAGATTAATAAATAATATCTAACTATTATAATTCACATTATTTTTTTTCATTTATTCAAATAAATAAGTTATAATTTTCTGCATAAGGTGAAATAGCTGAGGAAGTAGAATTGCTGGAGAAAAAGTTGCTGGAAGAATTTCAGTAAACAGAGCTTTGTGTGTAAGTGCCTAGCAGAATATGGTTACTCAATAAAGGTTGATTTGATTGGAAATAACCACCATTTTTATGTTCTGCATATTCCAATTAGGCCATGGTTATTCCTTCAATTATTTTAATTTTAATTAGAATCAGATGGAAGAAGAAACAGAGGCTTTAGATATAAGAATAAAGTTTACCGTGTGAGTCAATCTGAAGCCAGAGTTCTAGCAGCCTCCAGGAAAATCTTTAACCAGAAACCTTTTAGTGTCAGTAGTGCTAACA
>NW_006924322.1:0-1304 GCF_000298275.1 Orycteropus afer afer
AAAGTATATGTGAACTGCTGTATGAAAAGTGAATTTACTCTGTAAATCTTCACCCAAATTCTAAAAAAATAAAAATAAAAATGAAAGAATCAATGTAATCCATCAATAAATTTTTTAAAATTAAAACAACCATATGACCATATGAAATTATGAGACCCATTAAATGGAAGAATATCTCACACTCATGGATGAGAAGACTGAACATTTTGAAAATGTCAATATTACCCAAAGCAACCTATATATACAATGCAATCTGGATACTGATTCTGTCAACTTTCTGTAAGGACATGGAAAAACAATGACTAACTTTATATTTAAGGAAAAGAGAGCTTTGATAAGAAAAACACCACCAAAGAACAAAAACAAAGTTGGAGGTGTCACACTCCTCAACCTCAAAACATATTATATAGCCAAAACAGCCAAAATAGCCTGGTATTGGTACAATTACAGACACATTGACCAGTGGGACATAATTAAGTCTCCAGAAATACATCTATCAATTTATAGACAGCTGACTTTTGACAAGGGCCCAAATCCATTAAATGGAGGATAGATAGCCTCTCTAACAAATGGTGCAGGAAAAACTGGATATCCATTTGCAGAAAAATAGAAAAATGAAACAGGATCCACACCTCACACCATACACAAAAACTAACTCAAGATGGATCAAAGACCTAAATGTAAAACCCCAAACTATAAAGTTCATCCTAGATAAAATAGGGGCAAACCTAGGGGACCCTGATTTATGACATAAATAGACTACCAACAAAAACCAAAAATGCACAAACAGCTGAAGTTAAATTAGATGATTGGGATTTTCTAAAAACTGAATTCTTATGCTTATCAAAACTCTTCCTCAAAAGAGTAAAACTCCTTGGGTTTCCAAGGCAGTATCTCTATGGAAGTAGATTGTCCAATCTTCCTTCTAAGGAGTGGCTGGTGTATTTGAACTGCCAGACTTCTGGTTAGCAGTCAAATACTTTGGTCACTACCCCACCAGAGCTCCCATTGGAAAAAAATATTTGGCAACAACATTTCCAATGACGGACTTATCTACAAAATTTATAGAAAACTCCAATACCTGAACACCAAAAACACAAGCAATCCAATTAAAAACTGGGCAAAACCAAAAAAACCAAACCCATTTCCATTGAGTCGATTCCGACTCATAGTGACCCCCAATGGGTTTCCAAGGCAGTAAATCTTTACAGAAGTAGATTACCTTATCTTCCTTCCACAGAGCAGCTGTTGGATTTGAACCACCAACATTCTGGTTATCAGTCAAACATCTTGAGCACTATGCC
>NW_006924322.1:2044-6928 GCF_000298275.1 Orycteropus afer afer
AAACCCACCAGCCACTCCTCGGAAGGAAGGTTGGGCAATCCTACTTCCGTAGTGATACTGCCTCGGAAACCCAAGGAGGGGTCGCTATGAGTCGGGGACGACTCGACAGCAAACAACAACAACAACAACAACAACAGTTAATAGGCATGTTGATTTGAGGGAAGGGAAAGACAATATAACAAAAATGTGTGACTTGCAAAGTAACATTAAGGAAAAGGAGGACACAGAGTGGGTCACAAGATATACAGACAACAAACATTAAGTGCTATTACATGCATTATCAGTAATAACAAACACTAATCTACGGGTGGACAAATGGTAGACATGCAAGACAGAGGTAGACATGCAAGACGATCAGGAATGGGTAGGCAAACAGGAGTATACCCATGATCATACATAGTCTGGCACATGATATTCCTACATATGTATCTGTATGTGCAATAAAAATGTCCATATACATTACAGACCTAACAATGAACAAAGTTAGAATAACTTCTTAGCCACAACCAAGCACCTTGAAGGAATGAGTCTCTGGGCTTCTGGGCTGAGACCATGGTTACAGGAGACATCAAGCTCAACTGGGACAATGAAGTACATAAAAACATTGTTCTACCTCCTACTTTGGGAGTAGCAACTGGGGTCTTAAAAGCTTATGAGCAACCATCAAAGATGCAGCTGTTGATCTCTCCTCATCTGGAGCAAAAACGAGTGAAGAAAATCAAAAACATAATGAAACAATTAGTCCAAGGGACTAATGAAACACGGTAACATCAACCTACATGACCCTGAAACCAAAAGAAGTAAGTGGTGCCCAGTTACCAATGCAAACTCCTCAGAAAGAAGTCAGAATTGGAAATCCTGGATAGAGTGGGAGAAAAATGTGGAACAAAATTCAAAAACATAAAGATAAGGATTACTGGTTGGAAAGAGACTGGTGAAACCCCCAAGACTATGGCCTCAAGTTACCTGTCAGGCCTGGAATTAGACTCATTCCCATGGTTCAACATTCACTGAAACAATAGACAGGCCTACAGGCTGAACAACTGCACCAGGGACATGCACTCCTTAGAACAATCATCCGTGGGAGGTAGGAAGGGCATCATTTGCATAGGGAAAAATGAGATAGGCAGGAATGCACAGGTAAAAGGACACAGGAAAGAGGTAACCACAGGGTGGAAGTGAGAGAAAAAAACAAAACCCATTGCCGTTGAGTCGAATCAGACTCACAGCGACCCCACCTTGGGTTTCGGAGGAAGTATCACTACAGAAGTAGATTGCCCAACCTTCCTTTGGAGGAGTGGCTGGTAGGTTTGAAACACCAGCCTTCTGGTTAGCAGCCAAATGCCTTAGGCATT
This sequence comes from Orycteropus afer afer, assembly GCF_000298275.1. NCBI lineage: Eukaryota > Metazoa > Chordata > Mammalia > Tubulidentata > Orycteropodidae > Orycteropus > Orycteropus afer. Next base: position 3,400 of record NW_006924322.1, read on the forward strand.
ATGTCACCAGAACTCCCAGAAGTGGGAGAGAGTGGTCATATTGTGAGGAATATAATCAGTATCGTGAAACAAAATGTGTATGAACCATTGAGTGTAAAATGAATCTACTCTGTAAAGGTGCCCCAAAATCACAATTTAAAAAATTGAAGGAAAAAAAAAGAAGAAGAAGAAGAAAATGTTTGGTCAAGGAAGTTCAATCCTTGATTGTTATCTGAGATCACAACACTGGTAAATAAAAGCTTAGCATCAAACCTAGGGCTTCTGGTACACAATACACTGCTTTCTTTACCAGAATGCCATCTTTATTTTTGTTGCGAGATCCTGAGGTCAGTTAATTCTTCTGATAAAACCTGCCTTTTCTCAACAAAATGTCTTTTTTTTTTCTGATATATCTGACTACTCCCAATAATACATATTACCCTATCAAATGCTTTTTTGTCATATCCGTTGCATTAATCAACAACCCTTCTATAGACAGTCACTGTCAACCTTATCAAAGTGTAAATTTTGAACTAAAATAAAAATAAAGCTCTTACAAAATTAAATTAACTATCAAACAATCAGGACTATTTTACAAAATCCCCACATAGGTGCCAAAGGTCTTGCAGTAAAACAGTCCTTATGCCCTAAGTTCCCCAAAGCCTAGGTTTATATAACACCATACTGTCAGGGAAAGAACTTTCCCAACATTTCCTAGAGGCAATACAAAATGTTTCTGTGTATTTCTGCAGTATTCTGCCTTTGACTCAAAGGGCCCCAGATATCAACCCTAAGGAAGCTCTCATATTCCATAGTTACAACCATCATCCTTTACATAAGGTCTAATCAAGTTTTTTTCTAATTTTTAAGCTTTCAAATAAACAAAATCTTACCAAAATACAAATACTAAGACACCTTTTGACAAGAACTCTTGCTAATCTGACTACAAGTAATTCTTGTCCAAGCAATTTAATTAAAAGCAAGTTGGTCAGCACCATAATTTAATCTTAGTAATAATTTATTATAAAAATAAAAGGATTTTTTAGTGTTTAGCATTGCAAATTTTGATGAATTTTAATCCCCTCCTTATTTGATCTGTTTCTCAGAATTTGGAAAAGCAAGGAGTCATGAGTTCTCATTCTTGCTTTTTAATTCTTATCTGCCTTTCAAACCATTATTCGTGCATTGTACTGTTTTTAACAATAAGAAGTTTGAACATTAGAGTCTGAAGAGCTATATAGTATACATTCAATAAATATTTATTTAATGTAGAGATAATCCAATCTTCCTGCCTGAACAAAGACATCAACTGTTACCCACTCTATTACATTAAGGGCCTTCCAGAACATTTTCTATGCATTTATTTTAATTTAATTCTAAAAATAAGGTGATGGTACACATACTTTTGGTAACTTCCTATTTAAATAGCCCACTAATTTTTAGACTAAAATATTCTCCCCATGATTTCATAGTTAAAGAAACTGAAGTGCTTACTACTTGTATGACTTTTAGCAGCCTAACTTCTATCATTTGTTTCCTGGTTTCAAAAGTTACTGCTATTTAAATGCCACCTTTATATACAGCTTCTTTCTTCCTGAAGCAATGATATTCACTGAACTATTCCAATTTGTGTTCTTTTATGGCCTTTGTGTGGTGTCCAGCTAAAAATAAACCATAACTCAGACTCTGAAATATTTTTTATTCAGCTTTATAAGGTCAACTAGCCTGTGTAAAATTTAATCTATTGCCTTAGTTCAACTTAATTAAATTTAACAAGTATTTATCGAATGCTTAATATGTTCTATGAATCCCCAGATGATACAAATGGTTAAGCACTTGGCTACTAACTTAAAAGTGGATGGTTTAAGTCCATCCAGAGGCACTGCAGAGAAAAGACTTGGTGATCTACTTATTGCAGATCACAGCCATTGAAAACCCTATGGAGCACAATTCTACTCCGACGTGCATGGGATCTCGATGAGTCAGGGTTGACTTGACAACAACTAGTTTGGTTTCTTAACATGCACTTAACTCTATATTAGGTAGTTGGTATCATATTAGCATTACTAGCACCAAGTTTTAAAACCTGAGACAATATCTGATGTTTAATTGTGTGGACAATTGATATACCTCAGAGCAAATAATAAGACCATGAGAACACTTATTAACTTTTCTGTATGATACCAGATTCCATTAATGCTAAACTTGAGAATAGTCAATAGCATAGTGCCTAAGGCACTTGACTGCTAACCAGAAGGCTGGCAGTTCAAACCCAAAAGCCACTCCTCGGAAGGAAGATGGGGCAATCTATTTCAGTAGTGATACTGCCTCAGAAACCCAAGGACGGTTCACTACGAATCAGGTCGACTCCACGGTACATAACAACAACAGAATCAACCAGTGTTCCATGTGTAATACCTGTGAAAAAAAGGTTTGTTAAATAAATTAGTGTTAATAAGAATCTAAAACAAGAAAACAGAATCTTGAGAAAATTGTCTTTATGCAAGTACGTGGTGATCTCATTGCAAAAATGAACAATTGGAGATAATAGATTTATTGATTTCACAGAGGAATTTTGTAGGCTTTTATTTTTAGCCACTTGTTTTCTAAAACTTTGAATAGTAGTGCATTCATTTCAAGACAGTCTATATCAAAACCTTTCTAACTCACTCTCCTTTGTTGTTCTCTCCTTTCATCACCTCCTATATTCTCACCAGCTACTGATAGTAAAAAGATAATGATATTTTACCATCTTTACTTAAGAAGCACCTAATTTTATGTGACATATACTTAGTCTACCCAACAACTGCATTTGAGAATGGCTTATTCTGTGACTTTATGGGTCCATACTAGGAATAGTAGGTGAAACTTACAGAAAGTTAATCTTAGTTTATTATTAAACTTTCTCATTGTTAGAGAAGTCTTAAAATGGGATCGACAGCACCAATAGAAAGAAGTTCTGTCCTATAGCAGGTATCCAAGTACCAAGTGAAAACATTGTGAAAAAAGAGAATTCAAAGTTCAGAAAAGTATTGATATAGATGATCCATAAAGACAAGAATATATAATGATTATATGAATGATGACATAAATGTGAAAAGGTGAAAAATGAGAAGGAAATGGAAGGAATAAGAAATAATTCCATAATTCTTATGAATAAGTAACCCACACTGCAGCACCATGAGAAAAAAGCCCTGTCAGTCTGGTTCTGTAAAGATTATAGCCAAAAACAGTTCTACTCTGTAATATGGAGTCTGCATGAGATGGAATTAACTGCACAGTAACAGGTTTGGTTTTCTGTTTGTTTGTTTATTTTTGTTTTACTCTATGATAGCTGTGAATCCCAAAAATGATATCATTGAGCAGTTACACAGCAACATTGAACTGGAATAAAAGTTTGCTCAGTTTGAATAAATCTGCTTAAAAGATCTGTTTGCTCTTTTATTTATTTTTTTTTAATTGTGATTTGGATGAAGATTTACAGAGCAAATTCACTTTCCATACAGCAGTTCACATATACTTTGTCTCATGTCATTGACCACAGTTTAAC